>NC_042969.1:16520965-16534655 GCF_901001165.1 Salmo trutta | reverse complement strand
CTAGTGGGGATGTAGAGATAGAACAGGAGGAGATGCTTTGAAAGGGGAAACATGACAAAATGAGTGAAAGGGGTGAAGTAAGTAACAGACGGGATGAGAGAGAAAGGATTATGAAGAAATATGCTGGATGCTTTGAGAGGTTTTTACAGTCTGAATTCTCTTTGGGTGTTTAGTAGAGATAGGGGTGTGTTTGTCTGTCTGTCTGTCTGTCTGTCTGTCTGTCTGTGTGTGTGTGCGTGTGTTTTGCAGAACGGGGTGTGTGAATTGTGTTTTGCAGAACAGGGTGAGGGAAGTGTGTTTTGCAGAACGGGGTGTGTGTGAAGTGTGTTTTGCAGAACAGGGTGTGTGAAGTGTGTTTTGCAGAACAGGGTGTGTGTGAAGCGTGTTTTGCAGAACAGGGTGTGTGAAGTGTGCTTTGCAGGGTGTTTTTGTACCAAGTGTGTACTAAAAGGAGTGGAGGAGGAAGAGAGGGAACATGCTGCTCTCTTTCCCTCCCTTTCTCTCTCTCGCTCTCTCTCTCAAAATGAGGGGGGAGAAAGGAAACAGGGGAAAGGAAAGATTGAGAGAGAGGAGAGGAAGGGTTTGTGACATCAGAAGGGTTTGTGACATCAGAAGGGTTTGTGACATCAGAAGGGTTTGTGACATCAGAAGGGTTTGTGACATCAGAAGGGTTTGTGACATCTCAGTGTATGATGTCTGGAATGAAACAGCAGAGGTAAAAAACGAAACTGTTTTGATAAATGATGCCATCCTCTGAATATCCGCAATGTTTACATTATGGCTGACCCCATTTAGTCGACTGGTTGATTGTTTGGTCGATAGGCTATTGGTCGACCGAGATTTCTTTAATAGAGCAATTGCAAATTTTTTCATTTTTTTCATGGTGCACACATCGCGCCTGTCTCAGTGAACTGATCCATTGCAGAGACCACGGGGATGGCACAGTCCATCACTCTAAGACATGTGATACTGAAATTCTATCTGGTTATATTATGTCAAAATAATGGTGCTACACTAATAAATCTAATATTATTTTATAACAAAAGTGCTTTCTCTCACATTGGATACGGTCTCTGAAACATAATCTTCAGTGCGCCATATAATTTACGCCTTTCCCTATGTTGCTATGTGCATAATAACAAACTTAGTTAATCAGCATATTGGGATTGAGAACAATGCGGCGGAGGCAGCAGCAGAGATGAGGAAACAGCCCTTGCCTTAGCCTAATTGTCTAAGAAAATTGAGAAGAGAGGAAACCCCAACTTAATTAGGTCTATAATCAATAGCTCAACTGTTAAATGAGCCTGGCTTTATAAAAGAAGAAGACAGATCTAGCTTCTGTTGCCTGTCTAAGTGTTTGTTTAACAGCCTACTGATTCCATGAGCACCAAGCCTCATGCAACGGCAAAATGTCAGAGATTGGTCTGTTTTTAATCTTTGCTATGCTGTAATAAAGACTTTACAATCTGTTTTCCTTAGAACTGACTGCTATTACTTAGAGTGTATTTAGTGTTTACACTGTTCCAAACAGGCAGAGAAATCATATTGTAATCTAACAGCACCTGTTTGGCACACACAATATGGACACAGCTCTCGTCCTAGTATGATGATCAATTATAATAAGTCATGTCGTTATCGTTAGTGGTCTTTGTATCATATCCTTGTATAATGACCATGGAGCTGTAGGCCTAAGATCACATCCTGTTTAGACTTAATACCATAACTTACTTACTATATTTCAATATATAGGCTACTGTATCAATCAGCCATTGATTCATTCGTTCATGCCATCACACAGCATACGAGACGTTCATGTTTCGAAATGCAGTCAAGCATTTTAGTTTAAAATGAAATAACAAAGGGAGCTTTGAATAATTAGCCTAAACAATAAATAAACCGTAATTCACAAATGCATGCAACTGTTTTTAGTCTGCTGTAATAAAGGCTTTATATATTATACGTTTTTGTTAGAACAGACTCTCTGGTACACTTATTTATTTTGGTGTTGTTTACACTGTTCCAAATGGTCAGAAAAAATAACCCTATTGTAATCTAACAGCACCTGTTTGGCACACATAATACTCACACAACTCTTGATCCAATTCCCTCCTTTGTCTGGATCTCCAATAATTTCCACAACTAAGTCAAATATCTTCCACAGATCTGACTTCCCCTTTCCCTCCTGAGCAACCAGTTTCAAGCTTCTTTTTGACATCCTCCACATCCATCTTGCTGCCGTGTGTTACTGTGTTCAGAGTTTATTATAACCAGTTTATTGAGGGGGTTGTGATAGACTATAGGTCAGGTCCTATTGGTCATGTGTTACTGTGTTCAGAGTTTATTATAACCAGTTTATTGAGGGGGTTGTGATAGGCTATAGGTCAGGTCCTATTGGTCGTGTGTTACTGTGTTCAGAGTTTGTTATAACCAGTTTATTGAGGGGGTTGTGATAGGCTATAGGTCAGGTCCTATTGGTCGTGTGTTACTGTGTTCAGAGTTTGTTATAACCAGTTTATTGAGGGGGTTGTGATAGGCTAAAGGTCAGGTCCTATTGGTCGTGTGTTACTGTGTTACTGTGTTCAGAGTTTGTTATAACCAGTTTATTGAGGGGGTTGTGATAGGCTATAGGTCAGGTCCTATTGGTCGTGTGTTACTGTGTTCAGAGTTTGTTATAACCAGTTTATTGAGGGGGTTGTGATAGGCTATAGGTCAGGTCCTATTGGTCGTGTGTTACTGTGTTCAGAGTTTATTATAACCAGTTTATTGAGGGGGTTGTGATAGGCTATAGGTCAGGTCCTATTGGTCATGTGTTACTGTGTTCAGAGTTTGTTATAACCAGTTTATTGAGGGGGTTGTGATAGGCTATAGGTCAGGTCCTATTGGTCGTGTGTTACTGTGTTCAGAGTTTATTATAACCAGTTTATTGAGGGGGTTGTGATAGGCTAAAGGTCAGGTCCTATTGGTCGTGTGTTACTGTGTTCAGAGTTTATTATAACCAGTTTATTGAGGGGGTTGTGATAGGCTAAAGGTCAGGTCCTATTAGTCGTGTGTTACTGTGTTCAGAGTTTATTATAACCAGTTTATTGAGGGGGTTGTGATAGGCTATAGGTCAGGTCCTATTGGTCATGTGTTACTGTGTTCAGAGTTTGTTATAACCAGTTTATTGAGGGGGTTGTGATAGGCTATAGGTCAGGTCCTATTGGTCACATGCCAGCAAAGGAATAGGGAATGTTTTTCCTAGACAAATTAGGGATTTTGGTAACAGAACTTCACATTTTTGGTCCAGTAAAATAACATCAAATTGATCAGAAATACAGTGTAGACATTGTTAATGTTGTAAATGACTATTGTAGCTGGAAACGGCTGATTTTGAACAGAATATCTACATAGGCGTACAGAGGCCCATTATCAGCAACCATCACTCCTCTGTTCCAATGACACGTTGTGTTAGCTAATCCAATTTCATCCATTTAAATGGCTAATTGATCATTAGAAAACCCTTTTGCAATTATGTTAGCACAGCTGAAAACTGTTGTCCTGATTAAAGAAGCAATATTATCTTTTCTTTCAAAAACAAGGACATTTCTAAGTGACCCCAAACTTTTGATAGGTAGTGTATGGAAAAATACGGTCAACCAATATTTTTTTTTGTCAGGGACAGCCCTAGTTTACATTTGCATGAATGTCTATGTAACAAGCCATAACACTGTTTACCTCTGTTTCTAATGGCTGATCAGCTAGTTTGCTCATTCATATTCATTAAGAGGCAGCAGAGCAGAAGAACCTACATATATCTCTTGTTTATTTCTCTCCTCTTCATCCCTCCATCATCCCCTCCCCCTGTTGACCTTCTGTGGACAGGTTTGGCATGAAGAGAAGGAGGAGGAGGAGAGGAAGGAGGCATTAGTTGTCTCTCCACCTCTCCACCACACTTCATTAATCTTTTACTATATACAAGGCCTGCTCCTTTCATCAATAGATACATACTTTTGTGTGTGTATTTGTGTGTACTGGTGGTTGTGTTTGTGTGTATTTGTGTGTACTGGTGGTTGTGTGTGTGTATTTGTATGTACTGGTGGTTGTGTGAGTGTATTTGTGTGTACTGGTGGTTGTGTTTGTGTGTATTTGTGTTTGCTGGTGGTTGTGTTTGTGTGTATTTGTATGTACTGGTGGTTGTGTTTGTGTGTATTTGTGTGTACTGGTGGTTGTGTGTATTTGTGTGTACTGGTGGTTGTGTGTGTGTGTGTGTGTATTTGTATGTACTGGTGGTTGTGTTTGTGTATTTGTGTGTACTGGTGGTTGTGTTTGTGTGTATTTGTATGTGCTGGTGGTTGTGTGTATTTGTGTGTACTGGTGGTTGTGTTTGTGTGTATTTGTATGTACTGGTATTTGTGTGTACTGGTGGTTGTGTGTATTTGTGTGTACTGGTGGTTGTGTGTGTGTGTGTACTGGTGGTTGTGTTTGTGTGTATTTGTGTGTACTGGTGGTTGTGTTTGTGTGTATTTGTATGTGCTGGTGGTTGTGTTTGTGTGTATTTGTGTGTACTGGTGGTTGTGTTTGTGTATTTGTATGTACTGGTGGTTGTGTGTATTTGTGTGTACTGGTGGTTGTGTGTATTTGTGTGTACTGGTGGTTGTGTGTGTGTGTATTTGTATGTACTGGTGGTTGTGTTTGTGTGTACTGGTGGTTGTGTTTGTGTGTATTTGTATGTGCTGGTGGTTGTGTTTGTGTGTATTTGTGTGTACTGGTGGTTGTGTTTGTGTGTATTTATATGTACTAGTGGTTATGTGTATTTGTATGTACTGGCGGTTGTGTTTTTGTGTATGTACAGTACGTGTCACACCCTGATTAGTTTCACCTGTCCTTGTGATTGTCTCCACCCCCTCCAGGTGTCGCTTATTTTCCCCAGTGGATTTATCTCTGTGTTTCCTGTCTCTCTGTGCCAGTTTGTCTTGTATGTTTCCAAGTCAACCAGCGTTTTTTCCCATTCTCCTGCCTTTGCTATTCTCCTTTTTCTAGTCCTCCCGGTTTTGACCCTTGCCTGTTTCTGGACTCTATACCCGCCTGCCTGACCAGTCTGCTTGCCCTGACCTCGAGCTTGTCTGCCACTCTGTACCTCCTGGAATCTGATCTGGTTATGACCTTTTGCCTGTCCACGACCATTATCTTGCCTATTCCCTTTGGATTTATTAAACATCTTAAACTCCAACCATCTGCCTCCTGTGTCTGCATCTGGGTCTCGCCTTGTGTCATGATAGTACGTAATTGTATGACAGTACGTATTTGTATGTTCTGGTGGTTGTGTGTGTGTGTATGTACAGTACGTATTTGTATGTAGTGGTGGTTGTGTTTGTGTGTATGTACAGTATGTATTTGTACGTACAGTACGTATTTGTATATACTGGTGGTTGTGTGTGTGTGTGTATGTACAGTACGTGTGTGTATGTACTGGTAGGTGTGTATTTGTATGTACTGGTGGGTGTGTGTGTATGTACAGTATGTGTGTGTATCGGTGGGGGCATGTGTATATATGCATAGTTTAGCACTTGTGTGTGTCTCTGCCACAGTGATGTAATGGCAATTATGTCACCCCCATTTCCCAGCAGCCCTTGTACCTGCTCTGATGTCCTAATTGGCCATAGCTCATTGGCTGCTCACGCTCCCTTACCTTAATTAACATGCGTGTGCTTTAAACAGTCCACAGGGACGACGGTGGAACACCCAGGACCACTCAATAGATGCCAGAGTGATTGATGCCTTTTCCTTCCTGCTCTTGGTCTGATCAGGGCCCATTACAATGTCTCTCTTTACCCACGAGTCATCACTCTTCTACTATAGCTCACTCCATCTACCCACAATTCATCACACTTCTCCTCTCCAGCAGACTAGGTCTCAGTAGGATGTAGCTCTCTGTCTGTCTGTCCGCTCAGAATCATTTTTCTCACAAGACTCATTATGGGAAGGACACTCGCACTCCCTCTTTTCCCCTTCCTTTCCTCACTATCTTCTTCCTTCTCTTCTCCTGTCCCCTCTCCCCTCCCCTTCACCCCCTTCACCCCCTTTCTCCCATCTCTCTCTCTCTCTCTCTCTCTCTCTCTCTCTCTCTCTCTCATTAACATGGTTAGGCACACCTGCTGTAATCCCTTTCTCTCTGACAGATTACAGCCCCTGTTCCTCCTATAGATACCTCCCTTCATCCCTCCCTCTCTCCCAGAAACCAATAAATCTCTACCTACCAATTCCTCACAGTGATGCCCAGTGAGTATGTTCACCCCTCAGGCAGACTGGCTTTAGATGCACAGTGCTGAATATGTTCAGTCTGTCCACTGTCTATATATACAACATGTTATGGCACAGAACTGCACTTGTTGTTTTATGCTGTGGTTGAGTTGACCTGGATCTCAGGGGTTGTAGGTAGTACAGAATGATGTAGAGCTCTGTAACACTGCAGTAGTCTCTACAGTAGGAAGCTGTAGTAGTATCTACTGTAGGAAGCTATAGTAGTCGCTACAATAAGAGGAAGCTGTAGTTGTATCTACAGTGGGAGGAAGCTGTAGTAGTCTCTACAGTAGGAGGAAACTGTAGTAGTATGTACAGTAGGAGGAAGCTGTAGCAGTCTCTACAGTAGGACGAAGCTGTTGTGGTCTCTACAGTAAGAGGAAGAGGTAGTAGTCTCTACAGTAGGAGGAAGCTGTAGTAGTCTCTACTGTAGAAGGAAGCTGTAGTAGTCTCTACAGTAGGAGGAAGCTGTAGTAGTCTCTACAGTAGGAGGAAGCTGTAGTAGTATGTACAGTAGGAGGAAGCTGTAGTAGCAGTCTCAACAGTAGGAGGAAGCTGTAGTAGTATGTACAGTAGGAGGAAGCTGTAGCAGTCTCTACAGTAGGAGGAAGCTGTAGCAGTCTCTACAGTTGGAGGAAGCTAGAGTAGTCTCTACAGTAGGAGGAAGAGGTAGTAGTCTCAACAGTAGGTGGAAGCTGTTGTGGTCTCTACAGTAGGAGGAAGCTGTTGTGGTTTCTACAGTAGCAGGAAGCTGTAGTAGTCTCTACAGTAGGAGGAAGCTGTAGTAGTCTCTACAGTAGGAGGAAGCTGTAGTAGTCTCTACAGTAGGAGGAAGCTGTAGTAGTATGTACAGTAGGAGGAAGCTGTAGTAGCAGTCTCAACAGTAGGAGGAAGCTGTAGTAGTATGTACAGTAGGAGGAAGCTGTAGCAGTCTCTACAGTAGGAGGAAGCTGTAGCAGTCTCTACAGTTGGAGGAAGCTAGAGTAGTCTCTACAGTAGGAGGAAGAGGTAGTAGTCTCAACAGTAGGTGGAAGCTGTTGTGGTCTCTACAGTAGGAGGAAGCTGTTGTGGTTTCTACAGTAGCAGGAAGCTGTAGTAGTCTCTACAGCAGGAGGAAGCTGTAGTAGTCTCTACAGTAGGAGGAAGCTGTAGCAGTCTCTACAGTAGGAGGAAGCTGTAGTAGTCTCTGCAGTAGGAGGAAGCTGTAGTAGTCTCTACCATAGGAGGAAGCTGTAGTAGTCTCTCTCCAAGGGATAGGGAGAGTGTACGCTATACAGTACAGCTTAGCCTATGTGTATATGCAAACTGTACAGACGTAACACACACACATACAAAGAAATAAACATACACACACACACAAATCAACAACTCTCACACACACACACGCACACGCACACACACACACACACACACACACACACACACACACACACACACACACACACACACACACACACACACACACACACGCACACGCACACACACAAAACAATGTGTATTTAGTAGTTTGGCACCAGTGGTGTCACGGTAGAGTGACTGTGACATCCTACCAGAGGCTTTGTCTCAGTATGGAGAACATCAGACTGGAGTGGTGTGATGTATAAATGATTGGAGAACAGAGAACAACGGGAGGGACATATCTCTATGTCTCCCTCTCTCTCGCTCTTTGTCTTTCATCTCACTCACTCCATCTCTCCTATCCACTAACAGAGAGAGAGATACATCTCTGCCACCCACCCACCTAGCATAGCCATGCTGTTAAATATGTAATGGGATCTTAGGAGTGTTGACACTCTGGGATCTCAGTGTGCTCCTTTTTCCACACCCACCTCTCTCTCTCTCTCTCTCTCTCTCTCTCTGTCTCTCTCTCGGTCTCTCTCTCGGTCTCTCTCTGGTTGTTCAGAATTGGGTCAGCTACATGTGTGCTTAGTAGGTGGGCTGTAGATCTTCCCTCATTTAAAAATGTAGAACTGAAATCATTTTGACTGAAATACTGCTTCATTTTCAACAATTTGTCATCACTCTCCCCTGCAGTTGTAAAAGACCCAACAGCACTGCATAGTCTACTATCACACCCTCTGCTGCATAGACCACTGCATCGGCCATAAAACATCCCTCCATTTACAGACGGCAGTCATACACTGGTGTGGGCTACACTAAATTTAATACACCATAGACGTTTTTATTTTTACATGGACTTAACTTTGCCCCAGTTCCGCGCTGCCTCCGGCTGTATCGATGATGGAGCACGGGTACGTGTGTGCCGTGCCTTCCGTTCCTGCCGTGCGTGCCGTTCCTGCCATGCCTTCCGTTCCTGCCGTGCGTGTGAGTGTGTATCCCCCGCCCTCCTGGCCCTGGGTGTTGAGGGAGAGCTCGTTTGGGTGTGTGTAACACTGTGTATCGCTGCTGTAAACAACTCGACGGTGCAGGGAGGTAATTAAGGCCAGATATTAGATGTTAGACATTAGCACTAATGGCTGTGGGTTGTGACTAATTCACCACACTGCGCAGGGCTTTCCTCTCTCTCTGTCACTGAGATGCACAATACATACTGCACTCCATAGCACATACACAACATGTACTGGTTTCCTGAACTTCTGCCATAATATAATATTTATAGTGCTTAGCAGTGGTTTAGTATTCTCTTTATATTGTCAATTATATGCTTTATCAGTGGAAAATATATTGTAGGGGGCAGTGTAGCCATGCGCTCCAATGAGCCGGTCCCTCCATTAGCTGTAATGTATTCTAATTGTTGATAGAATAAATCAACAAAGCCTTTGGGGATTGGAGAACACGTCATCAGAATGCAGTATGGTATTCCAGTTTGTGGGGAGACACAGTGTTGGGACTTTGGCGATAACATTGTAGGAGAGAAAATCTACTTCCACCCACTCAGTCCTCTCCACAGTGGTTTAGTAGTCTCTTTATGCTGACTATAAAGGACATGATTGGGACTGTGTTAAAAGGGTTAAATAACTAATTTAGTGACCAATGATTTATTCACTCTTGTTGCTAGACTCCAGTGTTTGTCAATTCACTAAAACTTGACCATAGTTGGTGTGAAACTGGACTCAACCTGAATAAATGTGAAACTGGGCTTAACCTGAATCAAATCAGATTGAACCAGAGTCAAACCAGATTTACATTTACATTTTACATTTAAGTCATTTAGCAGACGCTCTTATCCAGAGCGACTTACAAATTCAAAGCAGGTGTCTCTGCACTAACTCTCCTCACCCGTCCGACCCTTACACCTTTGTGTACATGACTGTGTCAAGTTCAGAACACTTCTTCAGTCATTTACATACATTATTAGCATATGTAACAACATTTGCATAGGGGCTGGCATTTTTGCATACGGTCTGTAAAGCTGTTTGATAATTGCAGTCTGTGTGACATGTGTGTAATGGTGCGGTGCGTGCAGTGTGTGTGTGTGTGTGTGTGTGTGTGTGTGTGTGTGTGACAGATGGTGGAGAGGACAGACATGCTCTTGTGAATAATACCAGGGATTAGGGAGCAGTAGAGAAACTACAGTCAGCCAAAGTTACAACAGGTTAGGGAGTTACAATCGCAATTACACAATGACACTTTTATGGCTATGGTAACCGTTGACTACCTCCTCCTGGTCTCCTCAATTCATTCCACCTTCACCTCTCCACCCTTCCCTCCATCCTAATCACCACATCCTACTAACTCCTACTCTTACCCCCCAACTTCCCCCAAATCCTCCCACTCTTCTCCAGCCATCCCACTCCTACCTCAGTGGACCTCTCCCCTTCTCCTTCTCCTTGCCCCAGAGCCTCCATTCCCCCCTGGGCCTCCCTGGTTCCTACAGCCCGGCCCTAACCATTAAAGCAGCAGGGGAGCTCAGTGAGACCTCCAATACCTGAATGTCTCTCAATTCAATTCAATTTAAGGGCTTAATTGTCATGGGAAACATATGTTTACATTGCCAAAGCCAGTGAAGTAGATAATAAACAGAAGTGAAATAAATCATTCAAATGAACAGTAAACATTACACTCACAGAAGTTCCAAAAGAATGAAGACATTTCAAATGTCATATTATGTCTATATACAGTGTTGTAGTGATGTGCAAATATGGGTTGTATTTACAATGATGTTTGTTCTTCACTGGTTGTCCTTTTCTTGTGGCAACAGGTCACACATCTTGTTGCTGTGATGGCACACTGTGGTATTCCACCCAGTAGATATGGGAGTTTATCAAAATAGGGTTTGTTTTCAAATTCTTTGTGGATCTGTGTAATCTGAAGGAAATATGTGTCTGTAATATGGTCATACATTTGGCAGGAGGTTAGGAAGTGCAGCTCAGTTTCCACCTCATTTTGTGGGCAGTGTTCTGTTAGGTTCAGAGTAAATAACTCACGGACACTAGAGAAGCTAACCAAGTTGAATTCTTCCCAAAGGGTCGATACAGCTGTAATTCAGACAAATACATATTTCCACCATTACAAGTATATGTTCTCCACTTCAGGCACTCCTCCTTCTCTCCAGTCCTTACATCGTATAGTTCCACAGGAGGAGCAGGATAATAAACCATCATTTCTCCCTTCAGGAGACCTCAACACCTCCTTCGCCTTATCCACAGATATCCATCCACTTCCCCCTATAGCAATCCTGTGACCTCCCGTCCACCCAACACATTCCAAAGCCATCTGTCTTCTACAGATAACCATTAACCTCTGATGTAAAAACCAGTCTCTTTACACTCCTTTATATGCTTCTGTGTCTGATCTATCATATCTCTAGTATATCAATGTTCAAAGTTTACTCCTAATCCAACAATTCACATAGCCTATCTTCTCTTGAGAGCCAGGTCTGCTTATGGCAGTCTTTCTCAATAGCAAGGCTATGCTCACTGAGTCTGTACATAGTCAACGCTTTCCTTAAGTTTGGGTCAGTCACAGGGGTCAGGTATTCTGCCACTGTGTACTCTCTGTTTAGGGCCAAATAGCATTCTAGTTTGCTCAGTTTTTTGTATTAATTATTTTGAATGTGTCAAATAATTACATTTTTATCCTCTCATGATTTGGTTGGGTCTAATTGTGTTGCTGTCCTGGGGCTTTGTGGGGTCTGTTTGTGTTTGTGAACAGAGCCCCAGGACCAGCTTGCTTAGGGGACTCTTCTCCAGGTTCATCTCTCTGTAGGTGATGGCTTTGTTATGGAAGGTTTGGGAATCGCTTCCTTTTAGGTGGTTGTAGAATTTAACGGCTCTTTTCTGGATTTTGATAATTAGCGGGTATCGGCCTAATTCTGCTCTGCATGCATTATTTGGTGTTTTACGTTGTACACTGAGGATATTTTTGCAGAATACTGCATGCAGAGTCTCAATTTGGTGTTTGTCCCATTTTGTGAATTCTTGGTTGGTGAGCGGACCCCAGACCTCACAACCATAAAGGACAATGGGTTCTACAACTGATTCAAGTATTTTTAGCCAGATCCTAATTGGTATGTGGAATTTTATGTTCCTTTTGATGGCATAGAAGGCCCTTCTTGCCTTGTCTCTCAGATCATTCACAGCTTTGTGGAAGTTACCTGTGGCTCTGATGTTTAGTCCGAGGTATGTATAGTTTTTTGTGGGCTCTAGGGCAACGGTGTCTAGATGGAATTTGTATTTGTCCTGGCGACTGGACCTTTTTTGGAACACCATTATTTTTGTCTTGCCTGTCTCTCTCTGATCTTTGCTGTGTCTCTGGGGGTCACAGCTAACTGATCCTTAATGATAGTGACTGACTGGGGAGGGATAAAACCCCTCTCTCTAACTGAAGGGGGTTATCTCACTCAAATAGGATCGGTGTGACACGGGTAAAATGATTGTGCTTCAGTCAGGTGTATCGGTAAACTTTAATGGGGTTTCACAACTGTGTCGCCTCAACACTTTACCAAATGAAATGGAGGTGTGTGTGTGGGGGGGGGGGGGGAGATTGGCCACCTGCTGTGAGGAGATGTAGTAGAAACACCAGTAGTGATGTCTCAGTACACCCCGGTTTGAACCAGGGAGCAGCTGTTTCTCCTGCTGACTATCTCACTAGCTCTCTCTGGTTTCTACTAATACTGTCTAGCTCTCTGGTTTCTACTAATACTGTCTAGCTCTCTGGTTTCTACTAATACTGTCTAGCGCTCTGGTTTCTACTAATACTGTCTAGCTCTCTCTGTTTTCTACTAATAGTGTCTAGCTCTGGTTTCTACTAATACTGTCTAGCTCTCTCTGGTCCCTATTAATACTGTCTAGCTCTCTCTGGTCTCTACTAATACTGTCTAGCTCTCTCTGGACTCTACTAATACTGTCTAGCTCTCTCTGGTCTCTATTAATACTGTCTAGCTCTCTCTGGTCTACAAATACTGTCTAGCTCTCTCTGGTCTACTAATGCTGTCTCCCTCTCTGGTCTCTTAATACTGTCTAGCTCGCTCTGGTCTCTACTAATACTGTCTAGCTTTCTCTGGTCTCTACTAATACTGTCTAGCTCTCTGTGGTCTCTACTAATTCTGTCTAGCTCTCTCTGGTCTCTACTAATTCTGTCTAGCTCTCTCTGGTCTCTATTAATACTGTCTAGCTCTCTCTGGTCTCTACTAATACTGTCTAGCTTTCCCTGGTCTCTATTAATACTGTCTAGCTCTCTCTGGTCTACTAATACTGTCTAGCTCTCTCTGGTCTCTATTAATACTGTCTAGCTCTCTCTGGTCTCTACTAATACTGTCTAGCTCTCTCTGGTCTCTACTAATACTGTCTAGTTCTCTCTGGTCTACTAATACTGTCTAGCTCTCTCTCTCTGTGTGTCTCTGTTCACTGATAAGTGAAGTGGCTCATCAAAGCCAGGATATGTCTGAATTAACCCTCATTCTGACCTGAATAAGAAAAGCTGACTGCCTCTCTTCTCCTCTGTATAGTACAGTATATTATGTTTATTATATAACAGTGATGAGGAGAGGAGGAGAGACTGCCAAACTGGTACTGCTCATTCCCTCTCCTTCTTAGCTGCTGTGGAAAATTGGAGAGAGAGAGGGGGTAGGAGAGAGAGAGGAGGGGTATGAGAGAGAGGAGGGGTATGAGAGAGAGGAGGGGTAGGAGAGAGAGGGGGGTAGGAGAGAGAGAGGAGGGGTAGGAGAGAGAGAGGGGGTAGGAGAGAGAGAAGGGGTAGGAGAGAGAGAGGAGGGGTAGAAGAGATAGGAGGGGTAGAAGTGAGAGGGGGGGTAGGAGAGAGAGGAGGGAGAGGAGGGGTAGGAGAGAGAGGAGGGGGTAGGAGAGAGAGGAGGGGGTAGGAGAGAGAGAGGAGGGGTAGGAGAGAGAGAGGAGGGGTAGGAGAGAGAGAGGAGGGGTAGGAGAGAGAGGAGGGGTAGGAGAGAGAGGAGGAGTAGGAGAGAGAGGAGGGGTAGGAGAGAGGAGGGGTA
>NC_042969.1:16473465-16515965 GCF_901001165.1 Salmo trutta | reverse complement strand
AAAAAATAAATAAAAAACAGAAATAACACATTTACATAAGTATTCAGACCCTTTACTCAGTACTTTGTTGAAGAAGCTTTGGCACAGATTACAGCCTCAAGTCTTCCTGGGTATGACGCTACAAGCTTGGCACGCCTGTATTTGGGAAGTTTCTCCCATTCTTCTCTGCAGATCCTCTCAACCTCTGTCAGGTTGGATGGGGAGCGTTGCTGCACAGTTATTTTCAGGTCTCTCCAGAGATGTTTGATCAGGTTCAAGTCCGAGCTCTGGCTGGGCCACTTAAGGACATTCAGAGACTTGTCCCGAAGCCACTCCTGCGTTGTCTTTTTATATACACTACCATTCAAAAGTTTGGGGTCACTTAGAAATGTCATTGGTTTTGAAAGAAAAGCAATTTTTTTGGTCCAGTAAAATAACATCAAATTGATCAGAAATACAGTGTAGACAGTGTTAATGTTGTAAATGACTATTGTAGCTGGAAACGGCTGATATTTTAATGGAATATCTACATAGGTGAACAGAAGCCCATTATCAGCAACCATCACTCCTGTGTTCCAATGGCACGTTGTGTTAGCTAATCCAAGTTTATCATTTTAAATGGCTAATTGATCATTAGAAAACCCTTTTGCAATTATGTTAGCACAGCTGAAAACTGTTGTCCTAATTAAAGAAGCAATAAAACTGGCCTTATTTAGATTAGTTGAGAATCTGGAGCATCAGGTTTTGTGGGTTCGATTACAGGCTCAAAATGGCCGGAAACAAAGGACTTTCTTCTGAAACTCGTCAGTCTATTCTTGTTCTGAGAAATGAAGGCTATTCCATGCGAGAAATTGCCAAGAAACTGAAGCTCTCGTACAACGCTGTGTACTACACCCTTCACAGAACAGCGCAAACTGGCTCTAACCGGAATAGAAAGAGGAGTTGACGAGACTTGAGTTTCTCAAACTAGACACTCTAATGTACTTGTCCTCTTGCTCAGTTGTGCACCGGGGCCTCAGTTGTGCACCAATGCCCCAGTTCATCAAAGCAAGATTCATACAGAAAGGGTTTGTCGAGATCAATGTGTAAGAACTTGACTGGCCTGCACAGAGCCCTGACCTCAAACCCATCGAACACCCTTGGGATGAATTGGAACGCCGACTGCGAGCCAGGCCTAATCGCTCCAACATCAGTGCCCAACCTAATGCTCTTGTGGCTGAATGGAAGCAAGTCCCTTCAGCATTGTTCCAACATCTAGTGGAAAGCCTTCCCAGAAGAGTGAAGGCTGTTCGAGCAGCAAAGGGGGGACCAACTCCATATTTAATGCACATGATTTTGGAATGAGATGTTCGACGAGCAGGAGTCCACATACTTTTGGTCATGTAGTATATCTGCTAGCATAGATACCCATAGACTTCCAGTCATTGCACTAACGTTACTTAGCAATTGCGCTAGCGCTACTCAGCAACTTCCTTCAAACTACACGCAACTCATTGCCAAAATCCCGAGGTATCCCTTTAACGCCCTCTCTATATTTCATGTGTGTTTCACTGCAAATGAAAAAAATGCCCCTTATGAATCCAGAACTGACTGCAAACACGTGTTAATGAAAAAGATAGCCGTGCTGTGTTCACTTCCTGAATTATGCTGACAACAGTACGTCTCATAACACAGGACCAAACCTTTCTCACATCATGGTGTTAATGCTACTCCACATTTTCCATTCCACTACGTCGCAACACATATCCATCCTCCTTTTCATGCAAAGTTAATTAATGATAGATAATAAAAAAACAACTCATCCTAGAACTTTGGCTTTGAGGCAGGATCTGCTGACTGCAGTGAAAACACCTTTTGTTCTGTGCAGGATAAAAGTCCTACATTGGCTTTGAGCTCGCAGGAGCAGCTGAGCTCATTAAAAGCCAATTAGTGTTGCGTAGCGAGCCCTGACTCTCAGCAACCCCTATTGAGAGATCAAAGCTCTCATTGGGTGAACATCGCTCACTCGCTAGCACTACCAAACCGTCTGTGCACTCCATTCGCCAGATCCCTCCACCGTCTCTCCCCTCCTTTAATTCCATCCCTCGTTTCTCCTGACCCTCGGGCAGAGTGTAATAGGAAGAACTAACTCCTGTTCTGTCATTTTCCCGGGGTGTTTAAACCATCTTATCCTCTTCTCTGTGTTAGAGGGAGGGAAGCCCTCCTGCCCCTCAGGCCGGCCTGTAAATAGACATTTGTTTTTCAGTCTCTCTGAAGTTCTGCCCACTTGTATGAATACCCATATTCAGTAGTTTTTTTTTCATATGGCTTAATTAGATGCAACAGCATCTGAAATATTCCAGTTTTCACACAAGTATCTGCATTTTTGCGTTTTAGACTAATAAGCCTGTTTGGACATTTGTTTGCCTGAGTCTTTGATCGGATGTGCTTTGTACTGTGTATTCCCTGCAGTGTGTGTGTGTGTGTGTATATATATATATATATATATATCCTTGGTGTCTTATGTGTGTATTCTCCCACAGAGTTTCCCATGCCAAAGACTGAGCTGGTGCAGAAGTTCCATGTGCACTACCTGGGGATGACGTCCGTGTCTCGCCCCATAGGTAAGAGAAGTAAGGAAACAACTAACACAGCCGTGCCTAATCACCTGTCCCGTTAAACATGCTCCATACTCCCGTACACATACTGAAGGTAGAAAACTCATTCAGGTTACACCTCTCTCTCTCTCTCTCTCTCTCTCTCTCTCTCAGGTATGGACATTATCAACGGGGCTATAGAGAGCCTGGTGTCCTCCACAGGGAAAGAGGACTGGACCTCTGTTACTCTGAGTGTAGCGGACGCCACTGTGGCTGTTATCAAGGAGAAGGCACGTAGCATCTTTTCTCCACTTAACTACAGATTATTACTGACTTCACCACAGCATCCATTCACGATTTTATTTGGTATCCAATAGATTCACCTGTGATCCACATGGACGAAGACTGTTGGTTCCTCCCTCATCATGACAAAAACAATCTACATTTCTATCTGAGTGTTCTCTAATAATCCCGTCTCTTGCCTTCCCCATTGGTCCCCTGGACAGGAAGAGGAGGAGGAGATACTGGTGGAGTGCCGCGTGCGATTCCTGTCCTTTATGGGCGTGGGCCGGGACATCCACACTTTCGCCTTCGTCATGGACTCTGGGAACCAGCACTTCCAGTGCCACGTGTTCTGGTGTGACCCCAACGCTGGCAGCGTGTCTGAGGCTGTCCAGGCAGCATGTGTGGTGAGCTCACACACATAGCTATAGACAGACAGACATAGACAGACGTAGGCAGACAGACGTAGACAGACGGACAGATGTAGACGGACCGACAGATGCAGACAGACAGACGCAGACAGACTTAAACAGACAGACGCAGACAGACTTAAACAGACAGACAGACAGACAGACAGACAGACAGACAGACAGACAGACAGACAGACAGACAGACAGACAGACAGACAGACAGACAGACAGACAGACGTAGTCAGACAGACGTAGACAAACCAGGATGTGGACATGATGGTAGGGTTAGGACTGTGGTTATGGCCAGGGTTAAACCAGGATGTGGACATGATGGTAGGGTTAGGACTGTGGTTATGGCCAGGGTTAGGGTTAAACCAGGATGTGGACATGACGGTAGGGTTAGGACTGTGGTTATGGCCAGGGTTAGGGTTAAACCAGGATGTGGACATGATGGTAGGGTTAGGACTGTGGTTATGGCCAGGGTTAGGGTTAAACCAGGATGTGGACATGATGGTAGGGTTAGGACTGTGGTTATGGCCAGGGTTAAACCAGGATGTGGACATGATGGTAGGGTTAGGACTGTGGTTATGGCCAGGGTTAAACCAGGATGTGGACATGAGGGTAAGGTTAGGACTGTGGTTATGGCCAGGGTTAAACCAGGATGTGGACATGATGGTAGGGTTAGGACTGTGGTTATGGCCAGGGTTAGGGTTAAACCAGGATGTGGACATGATGGTAGGGTTAGGACTGTGGTTATGGCCAGGGTTAGGGTTAAACCAGGTTGTGGACATGACGGTAGGGTTAGGACTGTGGCTATGGCCAGGGTTAGGGTTAAACCAGGATGTGGACATGATGGTAGGGTTAGGACTGTGGTTATGGCCAGGGTTAAACCAGGATGTGGACATGACGGTAGGGTTAGGACTGTGGTTATGGGCAGGGTTAGGGTTAAACCAGGATGTGGACATGATGGTAGGGTTAGGACTGTGGTTATGGCCAGGGTTAGGGTTAAACCAGGATGTGGACATGACGGTAGGGTTAGGACTGTGGTTATGGCCAGGGTTAAACCAGGATGTGGACATGACGGTAGGGTTAGGACTGTGGTTATGGCCAGGGTTAAACCAGGATGTGGACATGATGGTAGGGTTAGGACTGTGGTTATGGCCAGGGTTAAACCAGGATGTGGACATGATGGTAGGGTTAGGACTGTGGTTATGGCCAGGGTTAGGGTTAAACCAGGATGTGGACATGACGGTAGGGTTAGGACTGTGGTTAAAACCAGGGTTAGGGTTGAACCAGGATTTGTACATGAAGGTAGGGTAAGTGTTAGGGTTGTGGTTGAGTTAGACTCTGATGTACTTTCCTTCTCTTCCTCCTCTCCTCTTCCTCAGCTACGGTACCAGAAGTGTCTGGTGGCCCGCCCGCCCTCCCAGAGAGCTGGCTCCTCCTCCCCGCCACCCGACTCGGTGACACGCCGGGTGACTACCAGCGTCAAGCGTGGAGTCCAGTCTCTCATAGACACTCTGAAAACAAAGAAACCACCCTCAGAACTGCCCCAGCAATGACGGACAGCTCGCTGACCACACCCCCAACCCCAGCCCCTGGCTCTGTCACTCACACTATCACCACAACTACGACCTACAAACACGCCTATCCAATACCAGCAATGGTAACCAACAATGTACATACATGTTAACTTATTACCACTGGGCAGACCAAAGGGCGAATCGGGCTGGATAGTGATATCTGCTCAAAATAATAAAAAGTGAAATAGTCTGCAGAAGAAGAGGAGGAGGAGGAGGAAGTCCAAGCTTCAGCATGATGAGGTGCTGGTGATTTGTGTCTCCATTGACCTTTGAACTCTGCCGTGTCATAGCAAAACTGTCCCACTTTAGCCAGTCCACTCCTGTCTTCACCTGGCATCACCCCAGTCTTGTGGGGTATTATAACTACTGAGCTCTATGGAGTATTAGACTACTACTGAATAACACTAGACATACCTGAGAAAAATAACCAATCCCCATTGAGGGCTGGCTTAGTTGCATCAGGAGGTCCATTGACCTCCTTTATCTTCCCCGTTTTCTACTTGTTGGGCCCAGAATGGGACACACACACACGTGTCTCTTTAAGACGTCTGTCTCGTTGACGTGGAAACGGGTCATGCTTATGGGGAAAGCCAACCATCACGGACAAGGCCACTGACCAATCAGCACCATCCAGTTGCTCTACCTGACCTAGTAACCTTTGACCCCCAGACTGCAACAGAGACGTGTCATGTGATGGACTATACAGGCATGATGTAATAACATAGACAAGAAGTAAACAGAACATGGGAACCAATGTATTCCATTCCCTGGCTAGGAGTTCCATCTGGCTCACAAAACAGACTGAACCAATGTCTCACTTGAGGAGGGGTGCGCGATTGTACTATAATTACCCCTCTGATTGTAAAGTAATGATTGTATCCCTGGTTGGAGAGGAGATGTTAGAGATGAGGAGGAATGGGTTGGTGATGGTGCTGCATGTGTCTGTAATCTGAATGTGAGGAGATGGATAGATTGTTATGGGGGAGAGAGGTTACTGAGTAGGGTGTCAATATGGACATAGATGCTCTGCACAAAAGCCCAACCACACACACACACACACACACACACACACACACACACACACACACACACACACACACACACACACACACACACACACACACACACACACACACACACACACACACACACACACACACACACACACACACACACACACACACACACACACACACACACACACACCTATTCGACCCAGGGACCTCTCTCCACTCTAACTCAACTCTGTGAATGCAATATGCAATCCAATCCAACATTTAAAAAAATCTAGATGTGAAAATACTGTGATTCATGTGCTCTGTTCTTCACTCATCTCTACACCATGTAAATGTAATCTGTTGTGAAAATAAATGCATTACCAAAAAAGGGAAGGTCTTCAAAGTGCAGGTTTATTTTCTCATGTAATAGTTCAAGTCAATGCAACAACACTCCCGTCCATATGTATTTTGACAGTAAAGCATTTTAAATGCGTCTCTATAACTCCAGCCTTTTGGATTTGAGATCAAATATTTCATATGAGGTGACAGTACAGAATGTGAACTTTTATTTGAGGTTATTGTCTTGTCTGTTTTACCATTTAGAAATTAAAGCACTTTATAGATCTAGTCCCTTTATTTGAAGATGTCATAAGTATTTGGACAAATTCACTTGTAGTGTATTAAAGTAGACAAAAGTTGAGTATTTGGTCCCTTCTTCCTAGCAAGCAATGACTACATCAAACTTGTAACTACTTACTAATTGGATGCATTTGCAGTTTGTTTTGGTTGTGTTATGTTTTGCCCAAAATGAACTGAATGGTAAATGATGACTGGAATAATTTTATTTCTAAGTGAGAAGATAAGATGTTTCTGAACACTTCCAAATCAATCCTGAGTGGTGCCATGATTAAGAAAAATCATGAATAAACCATGAATAATGATGAGCGAGAAAGTTACAGAGGCTGCAACAAAACACGCTAACCTCTTACCATTACCAATATCAGGGGAGGTTAGCATTTTGTGGAGGTTATGATCTTTGAGCCTCTGTAACTTTCTCAATCATCACTTTTCGCAATCCATATATGACCAAATTAAATCATCAAATCAAATTTTTTTGAGGCACGTACACATATTTAGCAGATGTTATTGCGGGTGTAGCGAAATGCTTGTGCTCCTAGCTCCGAAAGTGCAGTAATATCTAACAATCACAACAATACCGGTAGTGATTTGGATAACTATCGACCCATCTCTAGGCTCCCTTGTCTGGCAAAGATCCTAGAATCTATAGTCAACAAACAGTTACAATCTTTTCTTTCTGCTAACAGTATTCTTAGCACCAATCAATCTGGTTTTAGATCTAAACACAGTACCACATCGGCCACTATGCTTGTTGTAAATGATATTACAAATGCCTTAGATGATAGAAAGCACTGTGCTGTGTTGTTTGTAGATTTGTCAAAAGCTTTTGACACTGTAGACCATGCTATCCTTTTGAGTAAGCTGTCATCTATAGGACTGGGCACTGATGCCTGCCAATGGTTTTATGACCATCTTAAAGATAGAACTCAGATCGTCATGGTCGACGGGGTCAAGTCTGACCCCCTACAGTTACTTAAAGGGGTCCCTCAGGGTTTAATAATTGGCCCACTATTGTTCTCACTTTATATAAACAACATTGGTGATGATGTCAGATATTGTAAATTCCATTTATATGCAGATGACACAGTGATGCACTCTATTGCTCCAACAGCGGACCAAGCTTTAATGCAGTTGGAGTCTGATTTTAGGATACTACAGGGGTCTCTTTTACAGCTTAAACTTGTTTTAAACGCTAAAAAAACAAATGTCATGTTTTTTTCTAGGTCTAAACTCTCAGTTAGAAACACTTTTGTAATCACTAGCTTGGATGGTACTCAAATCAAACAGGTCTCTGCATATAAATACTTAGGGGTATGGTTAGATGATAGGCTTTCTTTTAAAAAACATGTTACTGAATTGGGAAAAAAGCTCAAATTCAAGATAGGGTTCCTTTACAGAAACAGGGCTTGTCTGTCCTCCGTAAATAGAAAACAAATTGTGCAGGCTACTTTTATGTCCGTTTTAGATTACGGTGATATTATCTATATGCATGCATCGGCAAACACATTAAAACCACTGGATGCTATTTACCATTGTGCACTCAGGTTTATCACGGGTGATAGTTACAAAACTCATCACTGTATCTTATATCAACATGTGGGTTGGGCCTCTCTATCTGTGAGGCGAGAGCAACATGCTCTCTTGTTTATTCATAAAGCACTTCTTTTAAAACTACCTCCATAAATATCATCATTCATTTCCACTAGATATACTAATTTAAAACCAGATCACAGATGTGGATTACATTAGAGACTCCTGCGGTCTCCACAGAGTTGGGTAGGACTGCCTTCAGTTCCTTTGCACCTTATTTATGGAACAAACTGCAGATCCAACTTAAGTTAGACACTCTGGTGTCCCTTGCCCATTTCAAAAATGTTATGGAGGATCAATATGATGTTGTCTGTGATTGTTTCTGTTGAGTTGTGTCTTTGTTTTGTATGTTTGAAATGTTCTTGTCTGTATGCCTAAAACTGTATATGTCAACATGTTTACACAGGGCACAGCCGTAAAAGAGATCCAGGTCTCAGTCTGTTTTCCCTGTTAAAATAAAGATTTTTAAAAAATACACACACATCTAAAAGTAAAAGAATGGAATCAGGAAATATATAAATATTAGATTGAGCAATGTCGGAATGGCATTGACTAAAATACAGTAGAATAGAATACAGTATATACATATGAGATGAGTAAAGCTGTATGTAGACGTTATTTAAACATTATTAAAGTGGCCAATGATTCCAAGTCTATGTATATAGGACAGTAGCCTCTAAGGGGCAGGGTTGTGTAACCGGGTGGTAGCCGGCTAGTGATGGCTATTTAACAGTCTGATGGCCTTGAGATAGAAGCTGTTTTTCAGTCTCTCGGTCCCAGCTTTGATGCACCTGTACTGACCTCGCCTTCTGGATGATATCTGGGTGATCAGGTCGTGGCTCGGGTGGTTGATGTCCTGGATTAACCTTTTGGCCTTCCTGTGACATCGGGTGCTGCAGGTGTCCTGGAGGACAAGTGTTTTGCCCCTGGTGATGAGTTGGGCAGACCACACCACCCTCTGGAGAGCCTTGCGGTTGCGGGCAGTACAGTTTCCATACCAGGCAGTGATACAGCCCGACAGGATGCTCTCAATTGTGGATCTGTAAAAGTTTGTGAGGGTTTTAGGGGCCAAGACAAATTTCTTCAGCCTCCTGAGGTTGAAGTGGCGCTGTTGAGATTTCTTCACCACACTGTCTGTGTGGGTGGACCATTTCAGATCGTATCAGTGATGTGTACGCCCAGGAACTTGAAGCTTTCCACCTTCTCCACTGCAGTCCCGTCGATGTGGATATGTGCTGTTTCCTAAAGTCCACGATCAGCTCCTTTGTTTTGTTGACATTGAATGAGAGGTTATTTTCCTGGCACCACTCTCCCAGGACCCTCACCCCCTCCCTGTAGGCCGTCTCGTCATTGTTAATAATCAGGCCTACTACCGTTGCGTCGCCTTTATAACATTATTAGCAAAAAAACGTATTCTAAACGGTAAAAAGATATGTAAGAAAATGCCCTCAACTAAAAGGTGACATTCTGAGGAGAGGAGAGGAGAGGCACCATGTCATTTCTGCTAGCTGCAGGGTCACCTGCTTTCTCAGCACCAACCCACACAGCACATTGCTCTCCTCTCCTCTCTCTCCCCTCCCCTCCCTTCTCTTCTCTACCCTCCTCTCTCTCCCCTCCCTCCTCTCTTTCCTCCTCTCTCTCTCCTCTCCCCTCCTCTCTGCCCTCCTCTCTCTCTCTCTCGCTCTCTCTCTCTCTCTCTCATTCTCCCTCCTCTCCTCTCTCTCCCCTCCCCTCTCTTCTCCTCTCTCTCCTCCCCTCTATCTTCTCTCCCCTACCCTACTCTCTCCCCTCTCCCCTGTCTTCTCTCTCCCCTCCCCTCCCTTCTCTCCCCTCCCTCCTCTCTCTCCTCCTCTCTCTCTCCTCTCCCCTCCTCTCTCGCTCTCTCTCTCTCTCTCACTCTCTCTCTCTCCTCTCCTCTCTTTCCCCTCCCCTCCCCTCTCTTCTCTTCTCTCCCCTCCCCTACCCTACTCTCTCTCCTCTCCTCTCCCCTCCTCTCCTCTCCCCTTCCCTCCTCTCCCCTTCCCTCCTCTCTCCCCTCCTCTCCTCTCTCTTCTCTCCCTTTCCCTCCTCTCCCCACCAACTGAATTATTCACACTTACTGAGAGTAGGGGGGAGAAGGGGGGAGGGTGTGTGTGTGTGTGTGTGTGTACATTTGAGTTGCTGTGCAGATGTGTACGAGAGAGAGTGTGTGTGTTTATGTGTGAGCGTCCTTGCAAGCGTGTGTGTGTGTGTGTGTGTGTGTGTGTGTGTGTGTGTGTGTGTGTGTGTGTGTGTGTGTGTGTGTGTGTGTGTGTGTGTGTGTGTGTGTGTGTGTGTGTGTGTGTGTGTGTGTGTGTGTGTGTGTGTCATCTGAACGGGGTCTTTGGGGATTGCCCTCACTGTGTTGATGCTAACTCACACAAACAGGGGGCGCTGAATAATTCAATAGACTCTCTCTCCTTCTCCTGTCCCTCCTCTCCCTTCTTCTCCTCCTCTTCCTCCTCCTCACCCCTTTAAATCTCACATCCTCCCCATCTCCCCTCACTTCTGTTCGCCTCTTAAGTCATCCTCTCTCCTTAGGCACACTGCTAAATGTGTGTGCCGCAACAAACCCCCAACACCACATAGGTCCATAACAACCACAGTCACTGACTGTAACACATTCTGTTTGACCCAATTCTGCCATTCTCACTGCTCCTCTAATGACTGGGAAGAAATGAAACTCCCACCTCTACCATGTTCACCTAACTCCAACCTAACTCCAACCTAACTTCAGGCTGAAAGAAAAACACACATGATTCTTACTTCTGTCTGTGTAGGAATACCTGACCAACCATCTGTCTATGTGGACAGCCCCACTGCAGACAGAGGGTTCCACACATACCGCATATCTCAACACAGTGTTTATTGTCCCTAACTGTTCTGATATGGAAACCTCATAAAGAGTTTTACTGGGCCCGATGTGATGCCCGCTCCCAGGAAGATTGCATTCCCACACTTATCTAATTGCTTTTTTTTACGGCGCTTTTCAGAGTGCCACAATAACTTTTGATTAGCTGCATTTATTGGAGGTGGAAAGAAGCCTGTTTGAGGTGCTATTATGGAGGTTTGATGATCTGTTCATCCCTGTCTGAGGAGGTATAAACATGATGGATGACAGTGGGATGAACAGATGCTGCCGTGAAGGATAGAGAACAGAGAGAAAAACAACTCTCTCACACCCTGAGATAGAGGGAAAATGGCTTAATAATCCAGTGTGTCGTAAACGATAGAGCTGGTTTCATAATATGGAGGAATATCATAAATGGGGCCATGTTTGGGAATTTAGATTATAGGGGCCTGTGTTGCCGACCGTAAGCAGCCAAACGTCCAGCTAGGTGGGCAGGGAGGAAGCTAGGCGAGCGGTACGATGGCCGTGGCTCAGTGAAAGTAGCTTCCCCATCGTCATTAAGCCACTTCACCACACTTAGCATCTCAAGCCCAGAAAAGCACAGCTTAGCTGCCGTGACTGAAGTCTCACTTAACACCTACCCACAGACAGAGAGAGAGACAGTAACTGTAGGGGAGAGGGGGACGGAGAGAAACTGCAAATGAGAGAGAGGGAGAGAGGAATGCGTGATAGTTTGTGAGTGGTTAGTGTGAGATGCCGTAGATCGACTTTACAAGAGAGATTACATGAGAGAGAGATAGTCTGAGAAAAACAGATACTCTAGAAGACATTGGTGTGAGAGAAGACAGGAACCGCAGTGGGGGAATGGTGGACAGAGAAAATATACAGAGATAAAGTTTGGATTGAAATCAAGACGGGAGACTGAGGAGAACCGTGAGAGAAACACACATCTCCACTCTTCCACATCAACATAGACAGCCTAGTCGTTCATCACAACACTCTCAGAAAAGAGGTCCGGGGCCTGTGACAGCATTGAACTGAATCAAATCAAACTTTATTTGTCACATGCGTTGAATACAACAAGTGTAGACCTTACCGTGAAATGCTTACTTACAAGCCCTTAACCAACAGTGCAGTTTAAGAAGTTAAGAAAATATTTACCAAATAAACGAAAGTAAAAAATAATTAAAAAGTAACACAATAAAATAACAATAACGAGGCCATATACAGGGGGTACCGGTACTGAGTCAATGTGCGGGGGCACCGGTTAGTCAAGGTCATTTGTACATGTAGGTAGGGGTGAAGTGACTATGCATAGATAATAAACAGCGAGTAGCAGCAATGTACAAAACAAATGGGGGGATCAATGTAAATAGTCCGGCGGCCATTTTATTAATTGTTCAGCAGACTTATGGCTTGGGGGTAGAAGCTGTTAAGGAGCCTTTTGGTCCTAGACTTGGCGCTCCGATACCACTTGCCGTGCAGTAGCAGAGAAAACAGTCTATGACTTGGGTGACTGGAGTCTCTGACAGTTTTTTGGGCTTTCCTCTGACACCTCCTATATATGCCCTGGATGACAGGAAGCTTGGCCCCAGTGATGTACTGGGTCGTACGAATTTAACAGCTCTTTTCGTGATTTTGATAATTAGCGGGTATCGGCCTAATTCTGCTCTGCATGCATTATTTGGTGTTTTACGTTGTACACAGAGGATATTTTTGCAAAATTCTGCATGCAGAGTCTCAATTTGGTGTTTGTCCTATTTTGTGAATTCTAGGTTGGTGAGCGGATCCCAGACCTCACAGCCATAAAGGGCAATGGGGTCTATAACTGATTCAAGTATTTTTTGCCAGATCCTAATTGATATGTGGAATTTTATGTTCCTTTTGATGGCATAGAAGGCCCTTCTTGCCTTGTCTCTCAGCTCATTCACAGCTTTGTGCAAGTTACCTGTGGCTCTGATGTTTAGTCCGAGGTATGTATATTTTTGTGTGCTCTAGGGCAACGGTGTATACATGGAATTTGTATTTGTGGTCCTGGCAACTGGACCTTTTTTGGAACACCATTATTTTTGTCTTACTGAGATTTACTGTCAGGGCCCAGGTCTGACAGAATCTGTGCAGAAGATCTAGGTGCTGCTGTAGGCCCTCCTTGGTTGGTGACAGAAGCACCAGATCATCAGCAAACAGTAGACATTTGACTTCAGATTCTAGTAGGGTGAGGCCGGGTGCTGCAGACTGTTCTAGCGCCCTCGCCAATTCGTTGATATATGTTGAAGAGGGTGGGTTTAAGCTGCATCCCTGTCTCACCCCAGAGCCCTGTGGAAAGAAATGTGTGTTTTTTAACAGCACACTTGTTGTTTGTGTACATAGATTGTATAATGTCGTATGTTTTTCCCCCAACACCACTTTTCATCAATTTGTATAGCAGACCCTCATGCCAAATTGAGTCAAAAGCTTTTTGGAAATCAACAAAGCATGAGAAGACTTTGCCTTTGTTTTGGTTTGTTTCTTTGTCAATTAGTGTGTGCAGAGTGAATACTTGGTCTGTCGTACGGTAATTTGGTAAAAAGCCAATTTGACATTTGCTCAGTACATTGTTTTCACTGAGGAAAACAGTCCACTGTTAATGATAATACAGAAGACTAAAAAGTTGATTCTAAGATTTGTATTTGATCATGTATATGTTTTTGCTGTTTGTACTTTGTTATAGGGCCAAAAAGATTGGAGAAGTGGTTTATCCATACATCTCCATTTTGGATAGATAACTCTTAGTGTTGTTGTGTGCTGCAGTTGAGGGCGATGTCCTTTAGGGTCTTGGCGAAGGTGGGCACTGATAGCTTGTACAGGCGGTCCTCTCTCGCTCTCTCTCTCAGCTGTGTGGTGCTATTTCTGTGGCCAGATGAAAGCATGTGGAGGACGAGGGAGTTCCTCTCCTCTCTCTCAGACATGAACGAGGGATCAGTCAGTGGATGTGTGAAAGGATGTGTACGTCTCAGTGCATTCCAGGGGTTCTACTCCCCGGCTTAAGGGGAGGAGAGAGGAGTACATCGCGACCCCCGGGGAGGGTACTCATGGGGGTCTTCCTCTCTCTCCTAACAGCTCTTTGAACATCAAACAGATCGACTAAGAAAACAAGCAAGTCTGCAGCCAAACACGTAAAGCCCTATAATGTTCAGCACTGAGACCGGACTTTCCCTTTGTCTATACAGCCCAGATGGGTCGTACAGAGGCTGGGAGAGCGCACTCAATGCATTCTAGGAGCTGAGGGATGCTCTATGAGCCAGTGGCTCAGATGAGTGAGGACATTGGCCATAGCCACACTGCTGATGATAGTGGTGGGCTAGTTATATGATAATAAACAGTACACTGGGTCCTAGAGGAATACACAGTCTAGCTTGAAGCATGTATTGGAATCACAAGTACATATGTATAACACCAGGGGTCTGTCTGCCTTCTCCCCCCCCCCCCCTCCCCCCTCCTTTCTGGTGAATACAGCCAAGAAACAGCTGTTACTTTTTTATGAAGGATCCAGTCTGAAGAGTGGACCGCCTGCTCTCTCCTCAGCTCGGCCCAGAGATGTGGGTAAGGAAGAGCTGGGCAACACACACACACAATGGGGGATAAGAAAGACTTTGGCCACAAGTTAATCCTTACCAGTAGTTTTAGGTACACTACATATACACAAAAGTATGTGGACAGCCCTTCAAATTAGTGGATTCGGGCTATTTCAGCCACACCCATTGCGGACAGGTGTATAAAATCAAACACACAGCCATACAATCTCCATAGACAAACACTGGCAGTAGAATGGCCTTACTGAAGAGCTCAGTGACATTAAACGTGGCACCGTCATAGGATGCCACCTTTCCAACAAGTCAGTTTGTCATATTTCTGCCCACTGAACTGCCCCAGTCAACTTTATGTGCTGTTATTGTGAAGTGGTAACGTCTATGAACAACAACTGCTCATCCGCGAAGTGGTAGGTCACACAAGCTCACAGAACGGGACGGCAGAGTGATGAAGCTGAAATCGTCTGTCCTCGGTTGCAGCACTCACTACTGAGTTCCAAAGTACCTCTGAAAGCAACATCAGCACAATAACTGTTTGTCGGGAGCTTCATGAAATGAGTTTCCATGGCTGAGAAGCCCGCACACAAGCCTAAGGTCACCATGTGCAATGCCAAGCGTCGGATGGTGTGGTTTAAAGCTCACCGCCATTGGACTCTGGAGCAGTGGAAAGCGTTCTCTTGAGTGATGAATCACGCTTCACCATCTGGCAGCCCGACGGACGAATCTTGGTTTGGCAGATGCCAGGAGAACGTTACCTGTGTTATAGTGCCAACTGTAAAGTTTGGTGGAGGAGGAATAATGGTTTGAAGCTGTTTTACATGGTTCGGGCTAGGCCCCTTAGTTCCAGTGAAGGGAAATCTTAACGCTACAGCATACAATGACATTCTAGACGATTTTGTGCTTCCAACTTTCCTGCTTCACCATGACAATGCCCCCGTGCACAAAGTGAAGTCCATACAAAAATGATTTGTCGAGATTGGTGTGGAAGAACTTGACCGGCCTGCACAGAGCCCTGACCTCAACTCCATCTAACACTTTTGGGATGAATTGGAACTCTGACTGCGAGTCAGGCCTAATCGCCCAACATCAGTACCCCACCTCACTAATGCTCTTCAAATCAAATCAAATTGTATTGGTCACATACACATGGTTAGCAGATGTTATTGCGAGTGTAGCGAAATGCTTGTGCTTCTAGTTCCGACAGTGCTTCAATATCTAACATGTAATGTAACAATTCCACAACAACTACCTAATACACACACATTTAAGTAAAGGAATGGAATAAGAATATATACATATAAATATATGTATGAGCAATGATAGAGCGACATAGGCAAGATCCAATAGATGGTACAAAATACAGCATATACATATGAGATGAGTAATGCAAGATATGTAAACATTATTAATGTGGCATTATTAAAGTGACAAGTGATCCATTTATTAAAGTGGCCAGTGACTCCAAGTCTGTATGTAGGCAGCCACCTCTCTGTGCTAGTGATGGCTGTTTAACAGTCTGATGGCCTTGAGATAGAAGCTGTTTTTCAGTCTCTCAGTCCCAGCTTTGATGCACCTGTACTGACCTCACCTTCTGGATGGACACGGGGTGAACAAGCAGTGGCTCGGGTGGTTGTTTTCCTTGATTATCTTTTTGGCCTTCCTGTGGCAGGAACAATATCCACAGAGGGAAAACGATCCACAAAATAACCAGGAAGTAGTTATCTGCTTTCTCTATTTGTAGCTTTGATTACATTTTCATGTTGTTTTTGTGTCTTCTCACTTTTGTTTATTTCACTTGCTTTGGCAATGTAAACAAATGGTTCCCATGCCAATAAAGCCTATTTGAATTGGATTGAATTGAAAATAAAGATAGAGAGGAAGAGAGAGAGAGGCAGAGAGGGAGAGATAGAGAGAGAGCTAGAGAGAGCCACAGAGAGATTCACAGAGAGAGACAGAGGCAAAGAGAGAGAAGAAGAGAGGCACAGAGAGAGAGAGAGAGAGAGAGAGAGAGGGAGAGGCAGGCACAGAGAGATTCACAGAGAGAGCGAGAGAGACTAACCTGAAGGCTTGTAGTTTAGGTCCCTCGGTAGACCCATCCTGCACTCTCCTCATCACCTCTTCATTCTTCTCAGGGTACGAGGAGCAGGTAGACTTCACCACCGCCTACACCTTAGGGACTGGACACACACACACAGTTTAAATACACATTTATTAGCACACAGCCCAACTGGGCATATCACACACACATTAAATCAGTATATTCAACATGCTATTCCACATGCAAATGAAACATATGTTCACACTCACAAAGAAACACCCATGGGAGGACATAGACATAAAGACGGCTAAGCCGAAAATAGTTTTTCTCATTCCACTGCACACAAAGCACGTCAATCAAATAAAACAGTCATCTCGAAAGGGCTTTGAAGCAGAGACTGTTAATTCCTTCAAACAATTCACGTATGAAACATTTCTAACTTCATTCAACTGTTGTTCAAGCTGTTGATTCCAGACATTTGTTTGGCTACGTAGATTTGATTTCTTAAGCAAATTACTGTGTAGTTTGAACAATTAACTTCAAGTTGATGAGACCAAATATGTAGCCTATGGTGATAACTACATCATATGTGTCCTGTTACACTCGTCAATGAAACAAAATAAAGATAAAACTACCCTAAAAGATGAACAGCTATCTATTTACAACGTGTATCATTTTTTTTACTAAAAGCATTATTAGATTTTGTTGATTGATTGACTGTGATATTTGTAGGGTTCATTATAGATAAATGTTCAAATCTTATTTATTTTTGCTAACTTTCTGTAGAAATTTGCTGTAGTAAGTTCCTTTATTTCTTTAGGGATATGAATACCAAGTATGTCCCCTTCACCATCAGACCATTGGATTTATAAACTACATGGTCATTTAAAAGTGTTATTTTGTTGTGATCCTGTAAACACACAGTCAAGTTCAAAGTGAACGGTGGCAGGCCCATGTGTCTAATGACTTATTTGCATAAAGGCCTACTGTGGCTCTGATTGGCGCACCGGTCTGAGTAGACTCCGGTCCTGGAAGAGAGATGTTTATATTAGGTTTTATTTACTGCAGTGTCTACTAATTTTCCAAACGTATGGCCGCTTTCCCACTCTATATTGCGATAGAATTTTCACAAATGCCTTAGTCTACGTCATTCCCAAACGTTCTATGAATTAATGAAAATGTGAAAATGACCATATCTAAGTGCTCGCTTGTCAGAAAATGTAAAAAAAAAAAGGTGTTATATTCTTCCTGGGGGTGTATATGAAGAGATTTTGATAAGATTTCATGTTGCTAAAACGGTGTCAGTTCCACTTTAATACTGTGTCAGAGTAATAATACACTTTGGTTGGGCTTGCTGTGTTTATTCAAGCTGGGTCTCTAAACCAGCCCTGTGTGTGCATGAGGGAAAGGGCACAGCCAGTGGCGACCCGTCATTCAGGGCAGAGCCCCACCTGTTTTGAGCCCCACATTTTTAGCTAAAAATAAAATAAAAAATAATACATTTTGGGGGGGTTGACTGTTTTGTATGTTATTTTGGCATTAATACGTCTCACGTATAAGTTTGCAAACAAAATTAAAAAATGAATTGCGTTAATAAAGCCACATACAAATATGATCTATTTTTTGCTTTCTTGAGTCAGGCAGCTCCAAAATGCAGGTGTTTCAACCTAGCTCAGTGCTTTCTGTGGTGGTGGAGCAGCCAGCGGAAAATACGGAGTGTAGGGGTTGGTAATGTTCTATAGTTGCACCGTGATGGGACACTACGTCACCGCCAAATCTAAGGGTAGAGATTGAAAATTCAAGCCCCTTGGGTTACATTAGAAGTGTCCCCATAGAGTTACATTAGAAGTGCCCATCCAAGAAGACTCAAGGTTATTGGCCACAGATAAAATGACATCAAATCACGTTATATTTACAGTAGATTTGATTGGACTGATCATGTCAATATTGGTAGTGTTCTCAGTAGTTAATAACTTGTTTGCCGTGTAGCAGTGTAGCTACCTACTGGCACTACACACTACTTTTTTGGCCAAAAAAAAGCATCAGACATTCCTAACTCTGATTTTAAAAAGAAATGTGTTTAATAGGCTAAATGACACATTCTGTTAACACCTGAACATCTACTGTTCCAATGTCTATGACAGCTCAGATTTAGATACCAGAATTCTTCACCAAGTAGTTTAGATGTAGTGAACTACTTTTTCAAAGTAACTTTAGTTTAGTAAACCATTTTTCTTAAGGTAGCTTTAGTGTAGCTCAGTTGGTAGAGCATGGTACTTGCAATGTCAGGATTGTGGGTTTGATTCCCATGTGGGACCAGTATAAAAATTATTTATAAAATAACAAAAATATGAAAATGTATGCACTCATTACTGTAAGTCACTCTGGTAAGAGCATCTGCTAAATGACTAAAATGTACATGTATAGTTTAACTTAATCCAGTGTGAAGTAGTTGGGAGTTTCATAAACTATGTTTTCAGAGTAGCTTCCCCAACACTGTGGCGGGTGTAGGCTGGTGGGGTGTGTGGAGCTATACCTCCGTTCTCCTGCAGGGCTGCTGACTGCAGACACGGAGCACTGGAGGGTCAGCAGGTGACACAGACCCGCTGGAGCCTCAGGTCACATGGGTTCAGAGACAGGAAACTCCCAGGGACCAGCTTCACGTCTGACCAGACAAACACACACATATACAGTACGTCTGTAGCATGAACCAACCCACATTGGGGGTCAATAACATGCTCCTAAGAACACAACCATGTTGTGCCAACTGTACGAACTCATATAGAAAGAAACTAGCAACAGTTGACACACACACAAATCAAATCAAGCGTGATTTATACAGCACATTTCAGACATGGATGCTTTACAGGAAAAAAAACAAAAAAAACAATGAAAACAAAAGATGAAATGTTTACTACACAACAAACATAAGATAAAAAAATGAAAGAAGGACACAAAGTGAACAACTAAAAAGCACAATAAGGAAAGCTAAAAAGCAAAAAAATATGTGTTAAGATCTTTGAAATTTGTCCACATTTTCTGCCCCCCTCAGGTTCTCTGGCAGGCTATTCCAGAGGCTGGGGGCATAATAACTAAAGGCTGCCTCTCCATGCCTCTTGGTCCTAGGCTTTGGGATAGTTAAAGGTCTTGAGGGACCTACTGGATACATAACTTAAAAGTATGTCTGACATGTATTGGGGTGCACAATCGTGGATTGATTTAAAGACCAAAAGAAGAGTCTTAAAAGGAATTCTAAAACTCTCACAAACACACACACACACACACACACACACACACACACACACACACACACACACACACACACACACACACACACACACACACACACACACACACACACACACACACACACACTTGTTGGCAAGGACCTCCTGTAGCTTCTCCCTCTTGGCGGGTGGGAGGTTGCCAACACAGACAGATTTTCGATTGGCTGTTGCCATGGGTGTTGCCATGGGTGACCAGGGAGGTGGTGTTTGACAAGGTGAGAACGGAGGAGGAGCCAGCCATCAGGACATCGCCCTCCGAGGGCAACAGGGGGCACACCATGCATGGGCCCACACTACATGACCTATCCTAGAGGAGGATGGAAAGGCTGTTACAACTAGACCACACAGGGACCCACACTACAGTTGTGGCCAAATGTTTTGAGAATGACACAAATATTAATTTTCACCAAGTCTGCTGCCTCAGTTTGTATGATGGCAATTTTCATATACTCCAGAATGTTATGAAGAGTGATTAGATGAATTGCAATTAATTGCAAAGTCCCTCTTTGCCATGAAAATGAACTGAATCCCCCAAAAAACATTTCCACTGCATGTCAGCCTTGCCACAAAAGGACCAGCTGACATCATGTCAGTGATTCTTTCGTTAACACAGAAGTGAGTGTTGACGAGGACAAGGATGGAGATCACTCTGTCATGCTGATTGAGTTCGAATAACAGACTGGAAGCTTCAAAAGGAGGGTGGTGCTTGGAATCATTGTTCTTCCTCGGTCAAACATGGTTACCTGCAAGGAAACACGTGCCGTCAACATTGCTTTGCACAAAAAGGGCTTCACAGGCAAGCCAGTAAGATTGCACCTAAATCAACCATTATCGGATCATCAAGAACTTCAATGAGAGCGATTCAATTGTTATGAAGAAGGCTTCAGGGCGCCCAAGAAAGTCCAGCAAGTGCCAGGACCGTCTCCTAAAGTTGATTCAGCTTTGGAGGATGTCCTGGTGTCAAGAAGGGCAGCAAAGAAGCCAATTCTCTCTAGGAAAACATCAGGGACAGACTGATATTCTGCAAAAGGTACAGGGATTGGACTGCTGAGGACTGGGGTAAAGTCATTTTCTCTGATGAATCCCCTTTCCAATTGTTTGGGGCATCCGGAAAAAAGCTTGTCCGGAGAAGACAAGGTGAGCGCTACCATCAGTCCTGTGTCATGCCAACAGTAAAGCATCCTGAGACCATTCATGTGTGGGGTTGCTTCTCAGCCAAGGGAGTGGGCTCACTCACAATTTTGCCTAAGAACACAGCCATGAATAAAGAATGGTACCAACACATCCTCCGAGAGCAACTTCTCCCAACCATCCAGGAACAGTTTGGTGATGAACAATGCCTTTTCCAGCTTGATGGAGCACCTTGCCATAAGGCAAAAGGGATAACTAAGTGGCTCGGGGAACAAAACATTGATATTTTGGGTCCATGGCCAGGAAACTCCCCAGACCTTAATCCCATTGAGAACTTGTGGTCAATCCTCAAGAGGCAGGTGGACAAACAAAAACCTACAAATTCTGACAAACTCCAAGCATTGATTATGCAAGAATGGGCTGCCATCAGTCAGGATGTGGCCCAGAAGTTAATTGACAGCATGCCAGGGCGGATTGCAGAGGTCTTGAAAATAATGGTCAACACTGCAAATATTGACTCTTTGCATCAACTTCATGTAATTGTCAATAAAAGCCTTTGACACTTATGAAATGTTTGTATTTATACTTCAGTATTCCATAGTAACATCTGACAAAATATCTAAAGACACTGAAGCAGCAAACTTTGTGGAAATTGATATTTGTGTCATTCTCAAAACCTTTGGCCACGACTGTACATGACCTATCCTAGAGGAGGACAGAGAGACTGTTACAACTAGACCACGCAGGGACCCACACTACATGACCTATCCTAGAGGAGGGTGGTTGAGAACGGTTAGAGAGGGGAGGGGGAGACGGGGGAGGGGGAGAAGGAAAGAGATAGGTAGGGTTACAACTTGACTACAGCCTTTTTCCACAAACAGAAAAAATGGAGAAAGCGAGAGCGAGAGAGAGAGAGAGAGAGTAGAGAGTGTGAGAGAGAAAGTTACCCCAAGCACGATCAGATTACTAGAGATGTCCTTCAACCAACAGAGTCCCCCCACTAGAGATAATGCTGAATGTAGCACAACGCAATAGAGCCAGCTAATTTGACTTTCTCTAGTTCGTATCCATATCACAGTCTAAGGAAGGGAAAGGAAAAAAAGAGAGAAGGGAAAAAGCAAGGACATTGAGAAAGGAAGGAGCGAGAGAGATGAGGAGAGAGGCGAAGTGATTAATTTAGCAGTGGTATTGAATGCTGAACTGAATTTGGCTGTGTAATCAGATTTCACTGTGCTTGTGTGGCGTTGCGCTCAGAGAGGCTGTGGCAGGACTAGAAATGAAAGTGAGAAGCTTAGAGGTCTGCAGCACTCCCAGAAACAAGGAGGAAGGTTTTATAGAGTGGCACAAATGGGTACTCTGTATTCACAATGGAAGGTGAAGCATTTGCATAGAAAAGTTTACTTGGATTCATGGATGCAAGCTGTTGTACAGTACAGCCATAAATATGTGTGTGTGCGAATGCGTGTTTGTCCTTGTGTGGGTCTCTTCACAGTCCGCGTTGTATCAAAAGGTGTAGTTTTATCTGTTTATAAAATCTGATTTTACTGCTGACCTGAGTTACTTGATGTGGAGTAGAGTTCCATGTAGTCATGGCTCTGTGTAGTACTGTGTGTTTCATGGAGTGTGTTCTGGACTTGGGGAATGTGAAGAGACCCCAGATGGCTTGTGGGGTATGCATGGGTGTCTGGCCTGTGAGCTAGTCATTTGAACAGACAACTCAGTGCTTTCAACATGTCAATACCTCTCACAAAGACAAGTAGTAATGCAATCTCTACTTTGAGCCAGGAGGGATTGACATGCATGTCATTGATGTTAGCTCTCCATGTACATTTAAGGGCCAGCCATGCTGCCCTGTTCTGGGGCAACTGTAATTTGTCTATGTCCCTCTTTGTGGCACCTGACCATATGACTGGGCAGTAGTCCAGGTGTTATAAAACTAGGGCATGTAGGACGTGTTTTGTTGATAGCAATGTCAAGAAAGCAGAGCACTTTATTATGGACAGACCTCCCCCCATCTTAGCTACTGTTTAATCAATATGTTTTGACCATGACAGCTCCTGAACTTGCTCAATTTCCACATTATTCATTTCAGGGTTTCAGGTCTAGTGGATGGTTTGTCCCAAATATAATTATTTTAGTTTTAGAAATATTAAGGACTATCTTATTAATTGCCACCCATTCTAAAACAGACTACAGCTCTTTGTGAAATGTTGCAGTGATTTCACTTGCTGTGGTAGCTGATGTGTATAATGTTGAGTTATCAGCATACATAGACACACAGGTTTTACTCAGTGCCAGGTCATTCGTAAAGCTTGAAAAAGTGTAGGGGGAATGTCTGATTCTACCTGGATTAGGTTGGAGAGGCTCCCATTAAAGAACACCCTTTATGTTCAGTTAGACAGGTAACTCTTGATTCACAATATAGCAGGGGATGTAAAGCCATAACACAAACGTTTTCCCTGCAGCAGATTACAGTGCATTCACAAAGTATTCAGACCCCTTGACTTTTTCTATATTTTGTTACGTTACAGCCTTATTGTAAAGATGATTAAATTCAACATTTTCCAAATCAATAGCCCATAATGATAAGGTGAAAACATTTTTTTTTAAATGTTTGCTAATTTTTTCAAAATAAAAATACCTTACCGTAAATTCTGGACTATAAGCCGCAACTTTTTTCCCAGGCTTTGAACCTCGCGGCTTAAACAATGACGCGGATAATATATGGATTTTTCCCGCTTTCAATTTTTTTCTCCAAAAAAACACATTCTGTGACGTACTCAGTTTTTTGGCGGCATGAACCTTTCATTGGACACAATGAAATTGCCGAACGGGTTACGGTCAAACAACTTTTTTGTTTACTGTTTAGATTAAATCGAGCGCTCTCAAACTTCCAATCATTCTGATTACGGTAGTCATTTTGTCACCCTCATCATGGCAAAGACACGGAGAAATGCATATGATGCAGCTTTCAAGTTGAAGGCGATTGATCTGGCCGTTGGAAAAGGAAATAGAGCTGCTGCACGGGAGCTTGGTCTTAATGAGTCGATGATAAGACGTTGGAAACAGCAGCGTGACGAATTGACTCAGTGCAAAAAGACAACTAAAGCTTACTGCTAATTTTTTATTTTTGTTACAAGCCGTGTTTCGTTAAAGCCTATTTATTTTTGTTACAAGCCGTGTTTCGTTAAAGCCTGTGTAAAGTTCATTTGTTTCAATGTACCGGTAGGCACCTGCGGCTTATAGACATGTGCGGCTTATTTATGTTCAACATAATATTTTTTTTTAAATTCAGTGGGTGCGGCTTATAGTCCGGAAATTACGGTAATTACTTAAGTATTCAGAGCCTTTGCTATGAGACTCAAAATTGAGCTCAGGTGCATCCTGTTTCCATTGATCATCCTTGAGCTCTTTCTACAACTTGATTGGCGTCCACCTATGGTAAATTCAAGTGATTGGACATGATTTGGAAAGGCACAAAGCTGTCTATATAAGGTTCCACAGTTGACAGTGCATGTCAGAGCAAAAACCAAGCCATTAGGTTGAAGGAATTGTCCAAGACAGGATTGTGTCGAGGCACAGATCTGGGGAACGGTACCAAAACATTTCTGCAGCATTGAAGGTCCCCAAGAACGCAGTGGCCTCCATCATTCTTAAACGGAAGAAGTTTCAAACCACCAAGACTCTTCCTAGAGCTGGCCGCCCGGTTAAACTAAGGAATCGGGGTGAGAAGGGCCTTCGTCAGGCAGGTGACCAAGAACTCGATGGTCACTCTAACAGAGCTCCAGAGTTCCTCTGTGGAGATAGGAGAACCTTCCAGAAGGGCATCCATCTCTGCAGCATTCCACCAATCAGGCCTTTATGATAGAGTGGCCAGACGGAAGACACTCCTTAGTAAAAGGCACATGACAGCCCGCTTGGAGTTTGCCAAAAGGCACCCAAAGAACATGAGAAACAAGATTATCTGGTCTGATGAAACCAAGATTGAACTCTTCGGCTTGAATGCCAAGTCTCAAGTCTGGAGGAAACCTGGCACCATCCTTACGGAGACACATGGTGGTAGCAGCATCATACTGTGGGGATGTTTTTCAGTGGCAGGGACTAGGAGACTAGTCAGGATCGAGGGAAAGATGAACGAAGAAAAGTACAGAGAGATCCTTGATGAAAACCTGCTCCAGAGCGCTCAGGACCTCAGACTGGGGTGAAGGTTCACCTTCAAACAGGACAATGACCATTAGCACACAGCCAAGACAACTCAGGAGTGGCTTCGGGACAAGTCTCTGAATGTCCTTGAGTGGCCCAGCTGGAGCCCGGACATGAACCCAATAAAACATCTATGGAGAGACCTGAAAATAGCTGTGCAGCGACGCTCCCCATCCAATCTGACAGAGCTTGAGAGGATCTGCAGAGAAGAATGGGAGAAACTCCCCAAATACAGGTGTGCCAAGCTTGTAGCGTCAAACCCAAGAAGACTCGAGGCTGTAATCACTGCCAAAGGTGCTTCAACAAAGTACTGAGTAAAGGGTAAATTTGACATTTCATTTTTTTATTTCCAATAATTTGCAAACATTTCTAAAAACCTGTTTTTGCTTTGTCATTATGGGGTATTGTGTGTAGGTTGATGAGGGGGAAAAACTATTGAATCCATTTAAGAATAAGGCTGTAATGTAACAAAATGTGGAAAAAGTCAAGGGGCGTGAATACTTTCCGAATGCACTGTATGATCGATAATGTCAAAAGCTGCACTGAAGTCTAACCATACAGCTCCCACAAGCTTCATATCATCAATTCATAAATGCCAATCATCAGTCATTTATGTACATGCCGTACATGTTGAGTGCCCTTCTCTATAAGCATGCTAAAAGTCCGTTCTTAATTTGTTTACTGTGAAATAGCATTTTATCTGGCCAAACACCTTTTTTTCCCCAAACGTTTACTAAGGGTTTTGTAGCAGGCTGATTGGTCAGCTGTTTGAGCCAGTAAAGGGTATTTTACTATTCTTGGGTAGCAGAATAACTTTAGCTTCCCTCCAGTCCTGAGGGAACACACTTTCCTGTAGACTTAGATTGAAGAGATGGCAAATAGCAGAGGTAATATAGTCTTCTATCATCCTCAGTCATTTTCCATCCAAGTTGCACATTTTATTTTCATCTTCAACATAGGAATCACAAAAAAAAACTGTTGTATGTATCTCTTATACCTTATGTTTGGCCCAGCCTTTGGAACTTTGGTTTTCCATGGCTACTATATTATGATCACTACATCCAAAGAAGTTTGATATAGCTTTAGAGCAGATTTCTGCAGCATTAGTAAAGATGTGATCAATACATGTGGATGATTCAATTCCTGTGTTGTTTGTAACTACCCTGGTAGGTTGACCCTGGTAGGTTGACTGATATTATCCAAATACTGACTGTTAGCACTTGGTGGTCTATAGCAACTTCCCACAAGAATAGGCATTAGGTGAGGCAGGTGAACCTGTAGCCATATTACTTCAACAGCATTTGACATGAGATCCTCTCTAAGCTTAACAGGAATACGACTCTGAATGTAAACAGCAACACCTCACCCAATTGCATTCCTGACTCTTCTGTAGATGTGACAATCATACATTTGCTACCACTGTATCATCAATGGAATTACTAAATTAGTTTCAGAGATAGCCAGTATATGAACGCTTTCTGTTTCTAGCAAGTTATTGATTTCTTTAACCTTGATTCTTCTGCATCGCAGTGCTTGAGGCATCACTACAGATCCGAGTTCGATCCTGGGCTGTGTGGCAGCCGGCCGCGACCGGGAGACCTATGAAGTGGAGCACAATTTTTAAAAAATTTTTATTTCACCTTTATTTAACCAGGTAGGCCAGTTGAGAACAATTTCTCATTTACAACTGTGACCTGGCCAAGATAAAGCAAAGCAGTGCAACAAAAACAACACAGAGTTACACATGGGATAAACAAACGTACAGTCAATAACACAATAGAAAAATCTGTATACAGTGTGTGCAAATGAAGTAAGGTGGTAAGGCAATAAATAGGCCAATATTTACGAAGTAATTACAATTTAGCAATTTACACTGGAGTGATATATGTGCAGATGAAGATGTGCAAGTAAAAATACTGGTGTGCAAAAGGGCAGAAAAACTAAAACAAATACAGGTATGAGGTAGGCAGTTGATTGGATGGGCTATTTACAGATGGGATGTGTACAGCTGCAGCGATTGGTAAGCTGCTCTGACAGCTGACGCTTAAAGTTAGTGAGGGAGATATAAGTGTCCAACTTTGGTGATTTTTGCAATTCGTTCCAGTCATTGGCAGCAGAGAACTGAAAGGAAAGGCGGCCAAAGGAGATGTTGGCTTTGGGGATGACCAGTGAAATATACTTGCTGGAGCGCGTGCTACGGATGGGAGTTGCTATGGTGACCAGTGAGCTGAGATGAGGCGGAGCTTTACCTAGCAAAGACTTATAGATGACCTGGAGCCAGTGGGTTTGACGACGAAAATGTAGCGAGGACCAGTCAACGAGAGCATACAGGTCGCAGTGGTGGGTAGTATATGGGCTTTGGTGACAAAACGGATGGCACTGTGATAGACTGCATTCAATTTGCTGAGTAGAGTGCTGGAGGCTATTTTGTAAATTGCATTGCCGAAGTCAAGGATCGGTAGGATGGTCAGTTTTACGAGGGTATGTTTGGCAGCATGAGTGAAGGATGCTTTGTTGCGAAATAGGAAGCCAATTCTAAATTTACCTTTGTATTGGAGATGCTTAATGTGCGTCTGGAAGGAGAGTTTACAGTCTAACCAGACACCTAGGTATTTATAGTTGTCCACATATTCTAATTCAGAACCGTCCAAAGTAGTGATGCTACTAGCATTTAAGAGCAGTTGGATGCCACGGAAGGAGTGTTGTATGGTGTTGAAGCTCATTTGGAGGTTTGTTAACACAGTGTCCAAAGAAGGGCCAGATGTATACAGAATGGTGTCGTCTGCGTAGAGGTGGATCAAAGAATCACCAGCAGAAAAAGCGACATCGTTGATATACAGTTGAAGTCGGAAGTTTCCATACACCTTAGCCAAATACATTTAAACTCAGTTTTTCACAATTCCTGACATTTAATCCTAGTAAAAATTCCCCGTCTTAGGTCAGTTAGGATCACCACTTTATTTAAAGAATGTGTACTATAAGAATTATAGTAGACAGAATGATTTATTTCAGCTTTTATTTCTTTCATCACATTTCAGAAGTTTACATACACTCAATTAGTATTTGGTAGCATTGCCTTTAAATTGATTAACTTGGGTCAAATGTTTCAGCTAGCCTTCCACAAGCTTCCTACAATAAGATGGCCGAATTTTGGCCCATTCCTCCTGACAGAGCTGGTGTAACTGAGTCAGGTATGTAGGCCTCCTTGCTTGCACACACTTTTTTAGTTCTGCCCACACATTTTATATGGGATTGAGGTCAGGGCTTTGTGATGGCCACTCCAATACCTTGACTTTGTTGTCCTTAAACCATTTTGCCACAACTTTTTAAGTATGCTTGGAGTCGATGTCCATTTGGAAGACCCATTTGCGACCAAGCTTTAACTTCCTGACTGATGTCTTGAGATGTTGCTTCAATATATCCACATAATTTTCCTCCCTCATGATGCCATCTATTTTGTGAAGTGCACCAGTCCCTCCTGCAGCAAAGCACCCCCACAACATGATGCTGCCACTCCCGTGCTTCACGGTTGGAATGGTGTTCTTCGGCTTGCATGACTCCCCCTTTTTCCTCCAAACATAACGATGGTCATTATAGCCAAACAGTTCTATTTTTGTATCATCAGACCAGAGGACATTTCTCCAAAAATTACGATCTTTGTCCCCATGTGCAAAAGGGAGTCTGGCTTTTATTATGGCGATATAGGACTCGTTTTACTGTGGATATAGATATTTTTGTACCTGTTTCCTCTAGCAACTTCACAAGGTCCTTTGCTGTTGTTCTGGGATTGATTTGCACTTTTCAGGGATTGATTTGCACGTTAATCTCTAGGAGACAGAATGCGTCTCCTTCCTGAGCAGTGTGATGGCTGTGTGGTCCCATGGTGTTTATACTTGCGTACTATTGTTTGTACAGATGAACATGGTACCTTCAGGCATTTGGAAATTGCTCCCAAGGATGAACCAGACTTGTGGAGGTCTACAATGTTTTTCTGAGGTCTTGGCTGATTTCTTTTGATTTTCCCATGATGTCAAGCAAAGAGGCTCTGAGTTTGAAGGTAGGCCTTGAAATACATCCACAGGTAAACCTCCAATTGACTCAAATTAATTCAATTAGCCTATCAGAGGCTTCTAAAGCCATGACATTATTTTCTTGATTTTTCCAAGCTGTTTACAGCCACAGTCAACTTAGTATATGTAAACTTCTGACCCACTGGAATTGTGATCCAGTGAATTATAAGTGAAATAATCTGTCTGTAAACAATTGTTGGAAAAATTATGTCCTAACCGACTTGCCAAAACTATAGTTTGTTACCAAGACATTTGTGGAGTGGTTGAAAAATGAGTTTAAATGACTAAGTGTATGTAAACTTTTAACTTCAACTGCATACAGAGAAACGAGTCGGCCCGAGAATTGAACCCTGTGGCACCCCCATAGAGACTACCAGAGGTCCGGACAAAAGGCCCTCTGATTTGACACACTGAACTCTATCTGAGAAGTAGTTAGTGAACCAGGCCAGGCAGTCATTAGAGAACCCAAGGCTGTTGAGTCTGCCAATAAGAATACGGTGATTGACAGAGTTGAAAGCCTTGGCCAGGTCGATGAAGACGGATGCACAGTACTGTCTTTTATCAATGGTGGTTATGATATCGTTTAGGACCTTGAGCGTGGCTGAGGAGCTCCCCTGACCAGCTCGGAAACCAGATTGCATAGCGGAGAAGGTACGGTGGGATTCGAAATGGTCGGTGATCTGTTTGTTCACTTGGCTTTCGAAGACTTTAGAAAGGCAGGGCAGGATGGATATAGGTCTGTAACAGTTAGGGCCAAGAGTGGTCAAGAAATGGTTATTGAAATTCTCGATTATCATGGATTAATCAGTGGTGACAGTGTTTCCTAGTCTCAGTGCAGTGGGCATCTGGGTGGAGTTATTATTATTCTCCATAGACTTCAGTGTCCCAAAACCTTTTGGAATTAGTGCTGCAGGATGCAAATTTCTGTTTGAAAAAGCTAGCCTTTGCTTTCCTAACTGATTGTGTTGGTTCCAGGCTTCCCTGAAAAGTTGCATATCGCGAGGACTATTTGAAGCTCGTGCCATACGCTAGTGCAGTACAATTGGCCCAGAGTCATCTGTATTAGGGCAGGGTTTGGCCGGCGAGGATGTCCTTGTCCCATCGTGCTTAAGCGACTCCTGTGGTGGGCCAGGCGCATACACGCTGACACGGTCGCCAGTTGTACGGTGTTTCCTCTGACACATTGGTGTGACTGGCTTTCGGGTTAAGCGAGCAGTGTGTCAAGAAGCAGTTGTGTTTTGAAGGACACAAGGCAGGGTCATGGCAGGGTTGTGTTTTGGGGACACAAGGCTGTCGACCCTAGCCTCTCCCGAGTCCGTACGGGATTTGCAGCAATGGGACAAGACTGTAACTACCATTTGGATATCATGAAAATTGGGGAGAAAAAGGGGTAAAAAGTAATATATATATATATATATACCAAAAACTTTTTTGCTAATATTTTATTGCTTTACTGGGAGGCTTATCAGAGGTAGACATGACAGTGATATTTATATTTGAGTTGATAGTGAAGGATGAACTGCACACAGCGGGATTCCTACTAGGGCAAACCATCTCAGTGCTAACAGTATAACTCAGGTTCATAGGTTGATTACTGCTGACAGTAGCTGTCAGATTGACAGAGGCATTTAGAGGAACATAAATTAGGTTTCTTACATTATGACTGGCAACACCCCTGGGAACATGTACATTTGCAGCAACACTACGACAGCTCAGCGACACAATGGTAGGCATTATCTGAACAGGGCTTGAGTCACTGATAAGTCACTTTTTCAACGCGGCTTTGAAATGCGTGGACAGGGTCCAGGCACCAAGATGATTTGGATGGACTCCGTCATTCCTGTAGAGCATCTTCTATTTCCAAAAGGTGTCAAAGTAATCTATAAATGCCAATGGTCGGTTTAGAATTAAGCCCTGGGATGTGTCTGAAATGGCAGCCTGTCCTGGTTAACAATAATGCACTATGCAAGGAATAGGTGGAATTTGGTACACAGTCTTGCAGTACTAGCTACCTGTATGATGAGCTTGTAGTTGCTAGGCAGGTCAGCTTTGAGCTGGGGTGGAAACACCAACATGTCTGTACAGTGGGGGTTCTGACAGAAGGACTGCCCCTCCAACTGTCAGACACAATTCACCTGAGAGAATCCCCCTTCGCTTCAGGATGCCCCACACCTCATCAAGGCTTGGTGGAAGAGAGGAGAGGGAGAAGGAGAAAGAGGGAAAGAGGGATGACAGGGTGTGAGAGTCATTATAGCATGTAAAATCCCCAAATGGCCTTTTAAAAGGCTTCTACCACTGTTGTCACTTCTGCTAGTAAGTAATACGTTATGTCCTGTGTGTGTCAAAAAAACTCTCAAAGGCAAACACACACACACGCACACACACCACAGGTGACCTCCAGAGTCCCAGGCCTTGCTGAGGGTTGTTGCAGATTGGATCTGTCCACTACAATGGGATTTACACCCCACTGAATCAGGCTGTCTGGAGCACAGCAGGACAGCACACACACACACACCAACTGTAGATTAATGGGATGTTGGCAGGGCACCTGGATCATAAACCATTGGTCAACACCCTCAACCTCAGAGCTATGTGCATGTGTGTGTGGACGTGCGTGTGTGTGCATGTGTGTGTGTGGGTGTTGCCTTCTGCGTGAGCAGTGTGCTGACATGCTCTTGATTGTGTTGACCCAAGCGTAGAGGGGCAGGCTGTTGGCTCTCTCCTGTTTCTTCCTCACAGCCTCAGGGAGGATACAGTTGATGGTCAGGAGGTCATGTTTGATCCTACAGTGAGCCAGGGAGGCTGCCAGCTTGGTCTTAAACCTACAACATGGAATCTTATTCAAACAGTCCCTCATACCCCTCAGCCGCCTAACACAACAACAACACATAGACTCTGTTTACACATACAGTACACCCCCCCCTTTTCCCTCTTACCTGGGGAGGCAGTTCTCTGCCTCCCTGACTTCCTGTACAAGCTCCTCCCCCTAGTGTTCCCGAGGGAGGAACTTCCTGTCTTGGAAGTCAGAGAATCACCACCACCAGACTCGTCTGGTCATCAGGCTAGAGAGAGAACACAGCGTGGAGTTAGAACACATAAATCAGACCAGGGCCAGATTTACCCCATTTGGGGCCCAGCCAACTTCCTGCATTTTAACACATTTGGCCATTGTCCAGAGAATAAAACATTTTATAACGTTATTCTACACATTTTGTCATGAGGCTAAAATAAAATGTTGCAGTTTTAAAACTAATTTCCTTGTTTTCTAAACGTTTTGCCATGGGGCAGAGAATGAAATGTGCTGTTTTATAGCTATTCTCTTGCACTATTACAGCTAATTTCCTGCTATTATTCTACACATTTTTCCATGAGAGTAAGTGAACATTTTGCTTTTTTAATGCTAATTTCATGCAATTCTACACATTATGCTATCTATGGTATCTGGGGTCCCCAGATAATCCAATTCTGGATCCGACTCATCTGGTCATCAGGTAGGAGAGAGAACACAGTGTAGAGTTAGAACACATAGATCAGACTCATGTGGTCATCAGGATGGAGAGAGAATACAGCGTAGAACACATAGATCAGTCACACTTCAATAGCCAAAAGAAAAGGAAAACACAGCAGAGTTGGGATGGATAGAGAAGTTTTGCTTCAACAATCAACAGTCTACCAGAAGGAGAACAGTATAGAGTGAGAATGGATAGAAATGTCACACTCTAACAGTCAACTGCCTTACACTTTAATAGCGAACCAACTGTCTATCAGCCAGAGAGAGAAAACACCAAATACAGCAAAGATAAAGCAGTTATTCTTAAACAGTTACCTGCCTATACCAGAGGGAACATAGAGATTGAATTGACACGGTTCAACAATCAACATGCTTTATCATCCAACCTCAGAGACAGCCTAGACAGAGTCAGGATAATTCACTGCTGCCATAGATAGTAACCACTACCTTAAAGTAACTGTCCAGTGAATATCTCACTTTTAAAAGTTCATATTCTGTTAACGCATACCCAAATAATATTGTTGACTCGTCTTATACTCTTATTTGTGGCAAAAGCATAAATCCTCTGATGAAATGCTTGATATTTCATCAGAGGATGATGTCATCCTCCTGAGGAGGATGAGCTGGTCAATCAGTGGTCTACTCGCATTCATATTTTTAACAACCGGTATACACCCACACCACTCTGTTGTTGGGGTACACCCACACCACTCTGTTGTTGGGGTACACCCACACCATTCTGTTGTTGGGGTACACCCACACCATTCTGTTGTTGGGGTACACCCACACCATTCTGTTGGTGGGGTACACCCACACCACTCTGTTGTTGGGGTACACCCACACCACTCTGTTGTTGGGGTACACCCACACCATTCTGTTGTTGGGGTACACCCACACCACTCTGTTGTTGGGGTACACCCACACCATTCTGTTGGTGGGGTACACCCACACCACTCTGTTGTTGGGGTACACCCACACCATTCTGTTGTTGGGGTACACCCACACCACTCTGTTGTTGGGGTACACCCACACCATTCTGTTGTTGGGGTACACCCACACCACTCTGTTGTTGGGGTACACCCACACCATTCTGTTGGTGGGGTACACCCACACCACTCTGTTGTTGGGGTACACCCACACCACTCTGTTGTTGGGGTACACCCACACCATTCTGTTGTTGGGGTACACCCACACCACTCTGTTGTTGGGGTACACCCACACCATTCTGTTGGTGGGGTACACCCACACCACTCTGTTGTTGGGGTACACCCACACCATTCTGTTGGTGGGGTACACCCACACCATTCTGTTGTTGGGGTACACCCACACCATTCTGTTGGTGGGGTACACCCACACCACTCTGTTGTTGGGGTACACCCACACCATTCTGTTGTTGGGGTACACCCACACCACTCTGTTGTTGGGGTACACCCACACCATTCTGTTGTTGGGGTACACCCACACCACTCTGTTGTTGGGGTACACCCACACCACTCTGTTGTTGGGGTACACCCACACCACTCTGTTGTTGGGGTACACCCACACCATTCTGTTGTTGGGGTACACCCACACCACTCTGTTGTTGGGGTACACCCACACCATTCTGTTGGTGGGGTACACCCACACCACTCTGTTGTTGGGGTACACCCACACCATTCTGTTGGTGGGGTACACCCACACCACTCTGTTGTTGGGGTACACCCACACCATTCTGTTGTTGGGGTACACCCACACCACTCTGTTGTTGGGGTACACCCACACCATTCTGTTGGTGGGGTACACCCACACCACTCTGTTGTTGGGGTACACCCACACCACTCTGTTGTTGGGGTACACCCACACCATTCTGTTGTTGGGGTACACCCACACCACTCTGTTGTTGGGGTACACCCACACCACTCTGTTGTTGGGGTACACCCACACCACTCTGTTGGTGGGGTACACCCACACCATTCTGTTGTTGGGGTACACCCACACCATTCTGTTGGTGGGGTACACCCACACCACTCTGTTGTTGGGGTACACCCACACCATTCTGTTGTTGGGGTACACCCACACCACTCTGTTGTTGGGGTACACCCACACCATTCTGTTGTTGGGGTACACCCACACCACTCTGTTGGTGGGGTACACCCACACCACTCTGTTGTTGGGGTACACCCACACCACTCTGTTGGTGGGGTACACCCACACCACTCTGTTGTTGGGGTACACCCACACCATTCTGTTGGTGGGGTACACCCACACCATTCTGTTGGTGGGGTACACCCACACCATTCTGTTGGTGGGGTACACCCACACCACTCTGTTGTTGGGGTACACCCACACCACTCTGTTGTTGGGGTACACCCACACCATTCTGTTGGTGGGGTACACCCACACCACTCTGTTGTTGGGGTACACCCACACCATTCTGTTGGTGGGGTACACCCACACCATTCTGTTGTTGGGGTACACCCACACCATTCTGTTGGTGGGGTACACCCACACCACTCTGTTGTTGGGGTACACCCACACCATTCTGTTGGTGGGGTACACCCACACCATTCTGTTGTTGGGGTACACCCACACCATTCTGTTGTTGGGGTACGCCCACACCATTCTGTTGTTGGGGTACGCCCACACCATTATGTTGGTGGGGTACACCCACACCACTCTGTTGTTGGGGTACGCCCACACCATTATGTTGTTGGGGAGGCCCACACCATTCTGTTGGTGGGGTAGGCCCACACCATTCTGTGGGTGGGGTACGCCCACACCATTCTGTGGTTGGGGTACGCCCATACCATTCCATCACAGAAAAATTGTTTTTTAAAAGCTACAATATGTAACTTTTTGGGCGACCCGACCAAATTCACATAAACATTTTAATTCTAGATCTGTCATTCTAATTGAAAGCAAGTCTAAGAAACTGTAGATATGTTCTATGTGCACTATTTCTATGCTTCCCGGTCTTAAGTTAAGTTTTTGCGTCTTTTACTTTCGGTTATGTACACCCGCTTCAAACAGCAGAAAATACTATATCTTTGGTTATGTAAAAGTAATTTCACAGTGGTTTAGATGGTATAATGTTTCTTTACACTACACTTGCTTGTTCTGTTACATAACCTGAAATTAGGCAAACTATAAGAACTATAAGAACTATTAGAACTATAATAACTATAATAACTATTAGAACTATAAGAACTATTAGAACTATAAGAACTATAAGAACTATAAGAACTATTAGAACTATAATAACTATAATAACTATTAGAACTATAAGAACTATTAGAACTATAAGAACTATAAGAACTATAAGAACTATTAGAACTATAATAACTATTAGAACTATTAGAACTATAAGAACTATAAGAACTATTAGAACTATAATAACTATAATAACTATAATAACTATAATAACTATTAGAACTATAAGAACTATAAGAACTATAAGAACTATAAGAACTATTAGAACTATAATAACTATAATAACTATTAGAACTATAAGAACTATAAGAACTATAAGAACTATTAGAACTATAAGAACTATTAGAACTATAAGAACTATTAGAACTGTTAGAACTGTTAGAACTATAAGAACTATAAGAACTATTAGAACTATAATAACTATAATAACTATTAGAACTATAAGAACTATAAGAACTATTAGAACTATAATAACTATAAGAACTATAAGAACTATTAGAACTATAAGAACTATTAGAACTATAAGAACTATTAGAACTATAAGAACTATAAGAACTATTAGAACTGTTAGAACTGTTAGAACTATAAGAACTATTAGAACTATAAGAACTATAAGAACTATAAGAACTATTAGAACTATAAGAACTATTAGAACTATAAGAACTATTAGAACTATAAGAACTATAATAACTATAATTTTTTATTTATTTTATTTTTTATTTATTTATTTCACCTTTATTTAACCAGGTAGGCAAGTTGAGAACAAGTTCTCATTTACAATTGCGACCTGGCCAAGATAAAGCAAAGCAGTTCGACAACATACAACAACACAGAGTTACACATGGAGTAAACAACATACAGTCAATAATACAGTAGAAAAAGAAAAAAAAATAAGACTATATACAATGTGAGCAAATGATGTGAGATAAGGGAGGTAAAAGCAAAAAAAAATGCCATGGTGGCAAAATAAATAAAGTATAGCAAGAAAAACACTGGAATGGTAGATTTGTAGTTTGAAGAAAGTTCAAAGTTCAAATATAAATAATATGGTGCAAAGGAGCAAAATAAATTAAATAAATAAATACAGTAGGGGAAGCGGTAGTAGTTTGGGCTAAATTATAGATGGGCTATGTACAGGTGCAGTGATCTGTGAGCTGCTCTGACAGCTGGTGCTTAAAGCTAGTGAGGGAGATAAGTGTTTCCAATTTCAGAGATTTTTGTAGTTCGTTCCAGTCGTTGGCAGCAGAGAACTGGAAGGAGAGACGACCAAAGGAGGAGTTGGCTTTAGGGGTGACCAGAGAGATATACCTGCTGGAGCGCGTGCTACAGGTGGGTGCTGCTATGGTGACCAGTGAGCGGAGATAAGGGGGGACTTTACCTAGCAGGGTCTTGTAGATGACCTGGAGCCAATGTGTTTGGCGACGATTATGAAGTGAAGGCCAGCCAACGAGAGCATACAGATCGCAGTGGTGGGTTGTATATGGGGCTTTGGTGACAAAACGGATGGCACTGTGATAGACTGCATCCAGCTTGTTGAGTAGGGTATTGGAGGCTATTTTGTAAATGACATCGCCGAAGTCGAGGATTGGTAGGATGGTCAGTTTTACGAGGGTATGTTTGGCAGCATGAGTGAAGGATGCTTTGTTGCGAAATAGGAAGCCAATTCTAGATTTCACTTTGGATTGGAGATGATTGATGTGAGTCTGGAAGGAGAGTTTACAGTCTAACCAGACACCTAGGTATTTGTAGTTGTCCACAAATTCTAAGTTAGAACCGTCCAGAGAAGTTATGCTGGATGGGCGGGCAGGTGTAGGCAGCGATCGGTTGAAGAGCATGCATTTAGTTTTACTTGTGTTTAGGAGCAGTTGGAGGCCACGGTAGGAGAGTTGAATGGCATTGAAGCTCGTCTGGAGAGTTGTTAACACAGTGTCCATAAGAACTATTAGAACTATAAGAACTATAAGAACTATTAGAACTATAAGAACTATTAGAACTATAAGAACTAATAGAACTATAAGAACTAATAGAACTATAATAACTACAAGAACTAATAGAACTATAAGAACTATTAGAACTATAAGAACTATTAGAATTATAAGAACTAATAGAACTATAATAACAACAAGAACTAATAGAACTATAAGAACTATAAGAACTATTAGAACTATAAGAACTATTAGAACTATAATAACTATAAGAACTATTAGAACTATAAGAACTATAAGAACTATAAGAACTATTAGAACTATTAGAACTATAAGAACTGTTAGAACTATAAGAACTATAAGAACTATAAGAACTATAAGAACTATAAGAACTATAAGAACTATTAGAACTATAAGAACTATTAGAACTATAAGAACTATTAGAACTATAAGAACTATAAGAACTATTAGAACTATAAGAACTATTACAACTATAATAACTATAAGAACTATTAGAACTATTATAACTATAAGAACTATTAGAACTATAAGAACTATTAGAATTTTAGCAACCAGGAATTGGCGGAGCGATTTATACATAATGCATCTTTAATTAACATTTTTGGGAAGGAAAACTATTTCACTCATATTGTAAGTAATTATAGGTCATGTTTCATAGAAATCTGGAAACACTGGACAGTTACTTTAAGATACCCTCCCTGTGCCTCATCACAGTAACCCCTTAGGGCTCAGACACACCAATAGCATTTGCTGGTCGAGAGTACTTAGCACCTCTGAACAGAGTGCCGTACAAAATTTGCGAACCGAGTGCACAATGATTTAAAATTTAGAATTGTGTGAAAATGTTGGCTGTCAGATATCTACAGTTGAAGTCGGAAGTTTACAGACACCTTAGCCAAATACATTTAAACTCAGTTTTTCACAATTCCTGACATTTAATCGCGTCCTCAGAGCATGCGCAGACCAGCTGGCTGGTGTGTTTACGGACAGATTCAATCGATCCCTATCCCAGTCTGCTGTTCCCACATGCTTCAAGAGGGCCACCATTGTTCCTGTTCCCAAGAAAGCTAAGGTAACTGAGCTAAACAACTATCGCTCCGTAGCACTCACTTCTGTCATCATGAAGTGCAATGAGAAACTAGTCAAGGATCATATCACCTCCACTCTACCGGACACCCTAGACCCACTCCATTTTGCTTACCTCCCCAATAGGTCCACAGACGACGCAATCTCAATCACACTGCACGCTGCCCTAACCCATCTGGACAAGAGGAATACCTATGCAAGAATGCTGTTCATTGACTACAGCTCAGCATGTAACACCATAGTACCCTCCAAACTCATCATTAAGCTTGAGACCCTGGGTCTCGACCCCGCCCTGCAAATGGGTCCTGGACTTTCTGACAGGCCGCCCCCAGGTGGTGAGGGTAGGAAACAACATCTCCACCCCGCTGATCCTCAACACTTGGGCCCCACAAGGGTGCATTCTCAGCCCTCTCCTGTACTCCCTGTTCACCCATGACTGCGTGGCCATGCACGCCTCCAACTCAATCATTAAGTTTGCAGACGACACTACAGTGGTAGGCCTGATTACCAACAACGAAGAGACAGCCTACAGGGAGAAGGTGAGGGCCCTCAGAGTTTGGTGTTAGGAAAATAACCTCTCACTCAACGTCAACAAAACAAAGGAGAAGATCATGGACTTCAGGAAACAGTAGATGGAGCACCCCCCTATACACAACGACGGGACAGTAGTGGAGAAGGTGGAAAGTTTTAAGTTCCTCGGCGTACACATCACGGACAAACTGAAATGGTCCACACACACAGACAGCGTGGTGAAGAAGGCGCAACAGCGCCTCTTCAACCTTAGGAGGCTGAAGAAACTTGGCTTATCACCAAAAACACTCAAACTTTTACAGCACAATTGAAAGCATCCTGTCAGGCTGTATCACCGCCTGGTACGGCAACTGCTCCGCCGACAACCATAAGGCTCTCCAGAGGGTACTGAGGTCTGCACAACGCATCACCGGGGGCAAACGACCTGCCCTCCAGGACACCTACACCACCCGATGTCACAGGAAGGCCAAAAAGATCATCAAGGACAACAACCACACGAGCCACTGCATGTTCACCCCGCTATCATCCAGAAGGTGAGGTCAGTACAGGTGCATCAAAGCTGGAACCGAGAGACTGAAAAACAGCTTCTATCTCAAGGCCATCAGACTGTTAAACAGCACTCACTAACATTATGTTGGCAGCAGCCACTCACTGACTCAAATCTCTAGCCACTTTAACAATTAAAAATTGGATGAAATAGATGTATCACTAGTCACTTTAAACAATACCACTTTATATAATGTTTACATACCCTACATTACTCATCTCATATGTATATATTGTACTCTATAACATCTACTGCATTTTGCCTATGCCCTTCGGCCATCGCTCACCCATATATTTATATGTACATATTATTATTCATTCGTTTACACTTGTGTGTATGAGGTAATTGTTTTGAAATTGTTAGATTACTTGTTAGATATTACTGCATGGTCAGAACTAGAAGCACAAGCATTTCACTACACTCGCATTAACATCTGCTAACCATGTGTATGTGACCAATACAATTTGATTTGATTTTATCCTAGTAAAAATTCCCTGTCTTAGGTCAGTTAGGATCACCACTTTATTTTAAGAATGTGAAATGTCAGAATAATAGTAGAGAGAATGATTTATTTCAGCTTTTATTTATTTCATCACATTCCCAGTGGGTCAGAAGTTTACATACACTCAATTAGTATTTGGTAGCATTGCCTTTAAATTGATTAACTTGGGTCAAACATTTCAGGTACCCTTCCACAAGCTTCCCACAATAAGTTGGGTGAATTTTGGCCCATTCCACCTGGCAGAGCTGGTGCAACTGAGTCAGGTTTGTAGGCCTCCTTGCTCGCACACGCTTTTTCAGTTCTGCCCAATAATGTCCTATAGGATTGAGGTCAGGCTTTGTGATGGCCACTCCAATACCTTGACTTTGTTGTCCTTAAGCCATTTTGCCACAACTTTGGAAGTATGCTTGCAGTCACTGTCCATTTGGACGACCCATTTGCGACAAAGCTTTAACTTCCTGACTCATGTCTTGAGATGTTGCTTCAATATATCCACATAATTTTCCTACCTCATGATGCCATCTATTTTGTGAAGTGCACCAGTCCCTCCTTCAGCAAAGCACCCCCACAACATGATGCTGCCATCCCTATGCTTCATGGTTGGGATGGTGTTCTTCGGCTTGCAAGCGTCCCCCTGTTTCCTCCAAACATAATGATGGTTATTATGGCCAAACAGTTCTATTTTTGTATCATCAGACCAGAGGACATTTCTCCAAAATGTACGATCTTTGTCCCTATGTGCAGTTGCAAACCATAGTCTGGATTTTATATGGCGGTTTTGGAGCAGTGGCTTCTTCCTTGCTGAGCGGCCTTTCAGGTTATGTCGATGTAGGACTCGTTTTACTGTGGATATAGATACTGTTGTACCCGTTTCCTCCAGCATCTTCAAGAGGTCCTTTGCTGTTGTTCTGGGATTGATTTGCACTTTTCGCACCAAAGTACGTTCATCTCTAGGAGACAGAACACGTCTCCTTCATGAGCGGTATGATGGCTGCGTGGTCCCATGGTGTTTATACTTGCGTACTATTGTTTGTACAGATGAATGTGCTACCTTCAGGCATTTGGAAATTGCTCCCAAGGGTGAACCAGACTTGTGGAGGTCTACAATTTTTTCCTGAGGTCTTGGCTGATTTCTTTTGATTTTCCCATGATGTCAAGCAAAGAGGCACTGAGTTTGAAGGTAGGCCTTGAAATACATCCACAGGTAAACTTCCAATTGACTCAAATTATGTCAATTAGCCTATCAGAAGCTTCTAAAGCCATGATGTCATTTTCTGGAATTTTCCAAGCTGTTTAAAGGCACAGTCAACTTAGTGTATGTAAACTTCTGACCCACTAGAATTGTGATACAGAGAATTATAAGTGAAATAATCTGTCTGTAAACAATTGTTGGAAAAATTACAAAGTAGATGTCCTAACCGACTTGCTAAAACTATAGTTTGTTAACAATAAATTTGTGCAGGGGTTGAAAAACAAGTTTTAATGACTCCAACCTAAGTGTATGTAAACTTCCGACTTCAACTGGACATCGGGTGGTCCCAAAACACAGTACTGAACGATCGGCAGACAAACGTGTGTGTGAGCCTTTAGAGATATCATATCACTTTCATCTAGGGCCGGCACGATACCAGCATTGCGATTCTCGTTAGTATCGTGGCAAGGAAACAAAACACAAAAAACAGCCCTAATGTTGGAAAAAAACATAATTATGTTATCTTCCAGAGTCAAATGTATTTGTTTTCCCAGCTACAGCACACAATATTTTACATACAGCAGGTTTTAAAGGACCAAAGCATTTGGTTGCATTGTGTTTTCATTTTTGCCATGGAAAAAAACTGCTGATACTGGTATCGTAACAGCCCTACTTTAATCTGTAAAAACATCAAGGGAACAGTGAAGGGAGTTTGATGGATTTATTGATTAGGCTAAGTGATCCACAGAGCCGTGTAGCTCCTGTGGGTGTT